>NW_025920260.1:322226-351259 GCF_902686445.1 Sciurus carolinensis | reverse complement strand
TATTATGTGAGTATTACAGGTTAGAATAAGGATACTATGTCAGTATCAGAGACCAAAATGATATTATGAGTGCAAGAATTCACAGAGAGGACATTATATCAGTTTCAGACATTACAATGAGGGTATTATGTCAATGTCAGAGGTCAAAGTGAGGATATTTTATGCATGTCAGAGGACCCAGTGAAAATATTCATATGACTTTCAGAGGACACAGTGTGATATTATGTGAGTGACAGAGACCAGAGTGGTAGTAGTCTATCTCTGAGGTCAAAATGTGTGTATTATGAGATTGTCTGAGACCATAATTGGGGATATATGTGTCAGAGGGTACAATGAGGGTATTGTGTGAATGCCAGAGGTCACAGTATAGTTATTATGTTTCAGAGGTAGCATTGATGATATTATGTGTCAGAGGCCAATTAAGGATATAATAATGTCTGTGTCAGAGGTCAAATTGGGTGCATGATGTGAGTGTCTGAGATCACAGTGAGGTTATTATTTGATTATCAGTGGTGAAAGTGAGAATATTATATTAGTGTCTGAAGTCAAGTGAGGATATTTTGTGAATGTCATAATCCAAAGTTAGGGTATTGCATAAGTAACAGAGGTACCAGTGAGGTTATACTGTGATTATAAGAGGTCACATTGAGGACATTATGTGAGTGTCAGAGGTCATGTGAGGATATTATGTGACTATCAGACTCACAATGAGGATATCATGTGAGTGTCACATAACAAGTGAGGAAATTAGGTGAGTATCAGAGGTACCAGTGATGATAAATGAAAGTGTCCAAAGTCATTTAAGAAAATAATGTGAGTGTCAAAGATCACAGTGAGGACATAATATGAGTATGAGTGGCCACAGATGTCCTGCTGAAATATGCAGTGGTACCCAGGGTCCAGGACATCTCCCAGACTTCTGGCTAGGAACTTGTGGCCTCCTGGCATACCTGGAGCACACAGCCTCTTCCTCTATGGTCAGCACTCTGACCCACACCATGCACAATTTTGCTGGGCTCTGCAGTAAGACCCCAAAGAGTCACATAGGGAACCTGCACATTTGCTGTTGCTGACAGGAATATGACTATGGAAGCAGGCATCTGAATCTTCCCTATCAGCAATATTCTCTGAATTTTCTGATGCTGTTGTTTGCATGGATTCCCCTAGCCTTCTGGATCCCAACATGGCATAATAGACATTTGAGCAGGCCACCCATGAAGTCAGGTGGGTTATTTGAAATGAACAACCATCAGACATTTCCAGACATTACTGGTTCAGTTGCTGTGGACCATAGCTACTGTCCATCACCAACCCCTCTGCTATGGAACATCCCCAACTCCCAGGCACTGGACAGCTATAGGGAGAATGAGGCAGGTGGCTAGGCTGCCAGCAATCCTGGGAAGGACAAAGAAAATAATGGATTTGTCTTCAAGATGCAATAGAAGCCCTCACATCCCAGTCCTGCCCCTGCTCTGGGAGAGTGGGCCAGCCACAGAGAGGTCTTTACACAGTCCATGCACAGCCCCTTACTTGATATTTCTTACCCTGAGTGGAAGATGGAAATAGAGAAGCAGAGACACTTAGTTGAAGTGATTCTTCATGGCCACTGCTGAGGTGGATACTGAGGAAAATTATGGATATGTGGACATCCTGGAAAGTGACTTAAAGATAACTGGGTGGTTTTCCCAGGCAAGAAAAGCCTCATTTTCACTCAATTGGTCAAGATCTTGGATAAAAAATAGGAACAGTACCTCCTAATGTTCAGCAAGTTCCAGCTGTCCTTCTGCTCTTCAACCATTCCCTGAAGTGTGATCAGATCCATTTGCAAATGCTATGGCAGCCCAAAGACACGAACATGCCTGTATAAAATAAGAACAGGAGTATAACACCCACTAAGAGAAATGGTAAACCTGGAAGAAATGGAAGTCAACCTAAATGTCAGCTGGGAAACCTAGAGGTGATGACAAAAGAAAGTTGTTTTGGCACTATGTTTTCTCACTGTGTTTTACTTTACTTTGGGAATATATTATTTTCCTTAAAGGAATTGAGTGAGTCTGTGCTGAATAAAAATCTTAGTTTCTTCTGATGTCACTCAGGAGTCACGATGGATATTTAAAAACTGCTTTCCTGTTTTATTGTAGGTTCAGTCACAACTCTAATGAAGCATTTTATAGTGTTTTTGCTAATATTTAGTATATTTTTTATTATTATTTAAAGTTAGTTGTATATGACAGTAGAATATATTTTGATGGATATTCTGAAGCAATGCTGAGTAGAATTGGGTTTAGGGGACAGTGTTCCCATCTTTCCCATAGTTTTGTGTCAATTTTGGATTGGTTTTTCAAGAGTATGCATCACTCAAGAACATCTACTTGGAAAGTTCACATTTAAAGAAGGAAATCAGGGATATTAGGCATGTAGCATTTTTGTGGTGCATATAACCATTGAAAAGAAAAAAAATATTTTGTATTTTATGAATGTTTTAGAATCTGTTGTTCCTGGACAATAACTCTCATAGCAACTTTAGTTTTTCTTTAAAATTTTCTGTTTTTTAAAATTCAGTTTTCAGCCATATCAGGTCTATATTTTTCCATTTTAGTAGAGATTTATTATGTTTTAAATTCTGATGAGGAGAACTATTTACTTTGATAGCTATCACTTAGAGCTGGCTTTCCAATTCTATACTTGTGTAAATTTTGGTGTTTTGGTGCTACTGGTATGGTAGAGGAAAAGTCTTTCCTCATTGGTCATGTGTTGGACAAGCAAAATCAGCATAATTTTAATCTGCTGTCCAATGAAAACAACAGGAGAGAACCATGAATTTGCAAAGGCATTCATGTCCATTGGTTTATTTTTGCAGACCATTAGCAATGAAAGAAAAATTTTAGTATGTGTTCACTGAATTTATCTTTTGAATTCCAACAGCTTTCTGCAGTTCTTGCCCTACAGAAAAGTCCATAGCACTTCCATTTTTCAATACTCAGCTTTTAAACTTTGTACAATTCTGATCTTGCAGCATGAGGCATGGGTCAAAATAATATTATGCACTGCAAAACTGTGCTTCTCACATCATTGTCAAGCACTGGTTTCATCCATCACATTCATTTTCTTAGAGCATCTTTGCACCAGGTTGTGTCACTATCCTGTAGTCTACATCCTCCATGGCCTGATATAAAGACCCTGGACATCATTACAGAGGACTTGTGCCTGAGAGGTACGAGTCAGTTCAGGAGGATGAACCCTTATGCCAAGGCAGATTTTCCAGATATATGTGCATTTAAAGGTAAGTTGAAAGGATCATTGGAAACTCAGGCCAAGAAAATTTCTGGGGGTGAGCTAATTGCAGGGCAGTAGTAAATGTAGTGGGGCCTGGCATATGGAGTGTGCACAGAACAGCTTTACTTTTTGGCTAGCTGCCTCCTGGCCTCCATCACACATGCTAAGTGACTCAATTCCTTCTCTCCTCTCTAGGGAGGACAGCAGGCACCCACTTCCATCTAGAATAGAAGTTCAACATCACAGGTTTGAGCTGTCACCTGTTCAGTCATTGTAGAAAAGAAGGAGCATCCTGCAAGAGTTTTGTGATGTTTTTCAATTCAATCATCACCTAACCCACTGAGCTGCAGGGTAGGCACCCCAGACTTATGTCCAAAACTGTCACCAGCCATCACTGCACATGACTGTGAGGACCCTAGGTTATTTCCCTGACTAAGCAGTACAGTGGGTGAGTTGAGGATTGGAGGAGCTGTGCACAAGGTCAGTGTCACTAGGTCCAGTGCCTTGCTGGGTTATTCTTGAGTGAGCAATTGAACATGCTTCTTTGATTTCCCCTGGCCACTAGACCTTGTGGAGACCAACAACCTGTAGAAGAATAGGTGTCACCAAATGGCCAGCATGCCTGGGGCAGGTTGAATGAGGACACTGCTCCCTAGCAGGCCTCAAGTGTAGTGCAGGCTGTCAGTTTTCAGAGGAATCCCTTGTCCAGGAAGGAGCTGGAACACTCGGGTCAGATATTCTGCACCCCCAACACACTCTCTCCCCTTCCAGTGGGTGAATAAGTCAGGATTGGATTTGTTGAGAACAGGCCCCTGGGGCTGCCTACCTTGGTCTTCCCTCCTAACATCACAACTGAGCCAGGGACCAAAAGCATTTCTGGTGTCCATGGGCACCATGTCACCATGCTGCAGTCAGACTGCCTTTCTATGACATCACCAGGGATCTGCAGAGAGGACAGGATTTCACAGCATGCACTCATACGTACCCAAGGCTCCCAAGGTCTAGAAGCAGCCCCTGGGGAGAAAATCCAAGTGCCCTCTCCTGAAAGAGCCTGGAATCTCCATGCCCATCAATCTCAACTGGCTGGAAGCCAACCTGTTCCACTTGTCTTGTGATTTGTTGTCATTTCATAGGAACATTGTTAACAAACAGGCATTTCTTTGAGAAGGAGCTAAACCAGTGTAGCAAGGTTTTGGATAGAAGTGAATGATAGAATGCTCAATGGAAGTGACTCTCTGAAAACTAATCTTAGTTCAATGATTGCTGAAAGGAGTGCATTCAAGAGGACCTCAGGAAGTTTCTAAATTGGTTGAGGCTTCTTTTTCATCTGCTACCACATGTTTGGCCTAGGGTCACATATCCCCTTGAGCCATCACCTCTTCCCTTTGTGTATTTATACTTACAAGTAGAATCTCACTAATTTGCCTATTCCCTCCCAAATTTAGGGAGGCTGGCTTTGTACTGGAGAACCTCTTGTGGCAAAACTATAAATCCATATGCAGTAAAATGAAATTAAATCTCTATCTCTCACCCTGCACAGAACTCAACTCAAAATGGATCAAGGACTTAGGAATTAGACCAGAGAGGCTGCATCAAATAGAAGACAAAGAGAGCCTGAATCTTCTTCATGTTGGCTTAGGATCAGACTTCCTTAACAAGCCTCCCAAAGCACAGGAAATCAAAGCAGAAATCAATAAATGGTATGGACTCAAACTAAAAAGCTTTTTCTCAGCAAAGGATACAATCAAGAATGTGAAGAGAGAGCCTACAGAGTGGGAGAAAATCTTTTCCACATGCACTTCAGATAGAGCACTTATCTCCAAAAGTTATAAAGAACTTACAAAACTTTACAACAAAACTACAAAGAACCCTATCAATAAATGGACCAAGAATCTGGACAGACACTTTACAGAAGAAGACACACAGGCAATGAATAAATATATGAAAAAGTGTTCAACATCTCTAGTAATTAGAAAAATGCAAATTAAAACAACTCTAAGATTTCTTCTTACTCCAATTAGAATGGTTTTTATCAAGAACACAAACAATAATAGATGTTGACATGGATGTGGGGGAAAAGGCACACTTTTACATTGCTGGTGGAGTTGCAAATTGGTGCAGCCACTCTGGAAAGCAGTATGGAGAATCCTAAGAAAACTTGGAATGGACCCACCTTTTCACCCAGTTTTCCCACTCCTTGGTTTATACCCTAAGGACCTAAAATCAGCAAACTACAGTAACACAGTCACATCAATGTTCATAGCAGCTCAGTTAACAATAGCTAGATTGTGGAACCAACATAGATGCCCTTCAACAAATGAATGAGTAAAGAAATTCTGGTATATATACACAATGGAATACTATTCAGCCATAAAGAAGAATAATATTATGGCATTTGCAAATAAATGGATGGAACTGGAGAATATCATGCTAAGTGAAATAAGCCAATCCCACAAAACCAAAGGCTGAATGTTTTCCCTGATAAGTGGAGGATGATATATAATGGGGGTGGGGGTGGGGAATGAGAGAATAATTGGGGAACTTTAGAATATGTAGAAGAAAATGAGAGGGAGTGGGTATGAAAAATGGTGGAATGAGACAAGCATCATGTACATGTATGATTACATGAATGGTACGAATCTGTATTGTGTACAACCATAGAAACAAAATTATATACCCCATTTGTGTATAATGAATCAAAATGCAGTCTGTAAAAAATTAAAAGCCAAATAAAAATAATAAAAGTACAACTTATCAAAATTGGAGAGGTGCCATGAAAGCAAGGATGTGGAGCATTTAGAGTAAAAAATGCATCAATTTTAGAGATCTAAAATAAAAATCTAATCTTCTACCTTGAGAAACTAGAGAAAGAAGAGCAAAATAAATCTATACAAAGTAGATAGAACTAAAAGGTTAGAAACCAATGAAATGGGGCTGGGGCTATAGCTCAGTAGCAGAGTACTTGCCCAGCATGTGTGAAGTAGTGGGTTCAATCCTTAGCACCACATAAAAATAATAAAACAAAATAATATAAAGGCATTCTGTTCATCTACAAGTATAAAATATAAAAATTTTAAAAAGACAAATCAATGAAATGGGAAATCAACAGATAAAAAAATCAAAACCCAAAACTTCTTTGTTAAGAACAATAAAAGTTGAAAAACCTGTCACCATGCTAACCATGAAAAGAGGAGTCACAAATTACTTCACAAATGAAACAGTACTCAGAACAGGATCTCACAGACATTAACAGTAAAAATAAGAATATCATGCACAGCACTATGTTTGCAAATTTGGTATAGATTGATTCTTTAAATGATACAATCTACCAAAATGCATACAAGGAGAAATAACCTCAATAGATCTGTACATGTATGTTAAAGACAGTGAATTAACAGTATCTTCCAAAAAGAAAACATCAGATTCAGATGGTTTCACTGGTGAGTTCTATTAAATATGCAATCAAGAAGTACCAATTTCTACAATGTCTATCAAGAAACAGAAGTAGGATTGGGGATATAGCTCAGTTGGTAGAGTGCCTGCCTTGCAAGCACAAGACCCTGGGATCAATCCCCAGCACTGCAAAAAAAAAAAAAAAAAAAATAGAAAAAGAAACAGAAGCAGAAGCAGAGGGAATGCTTCCTAACTCATCCTTTGAAAAAAGCATCACCCTAATACCCAAGTCAGATATTAAAACAAAGGAAAACTAGATCAGTTTCTCTCAAGAGAAAAAAAAATCCAACAAAAAAATCCTTAACCAAAGACACTTCTCAAAAAAAGAAATACAAATGGCCAACATATATAAGAAATAAGGTTCAACATCATTAGCAATTTTGTAAATGCAAATCAAAACTACACTGAGATTTCATTCACAACAGTCAGAATAGCAGTCATCAAGAACAAAATAATAATAAATGCTGGAGAGGACATAGAGAAAAAGGAGCATTTTTACACTGTTGGTGGGACTGAAAATTAGTAAAACCACTGTGGAAATCAGAATAAATTTTCCTTAGAAGACTAGGCATGGAACCACCACATGACCTAGCTATACCACACCTCAGTATTTATTCAAAAGAATGGAACTGGAGACCCTTATATTAGGTGAAATAAGGCAAACTCAGAAGGTTAAGGATCATGAGTCTCTCTCACATGCAGAAGCTAGAGAAGAAAGAAAGAAAGAAAGAAAGAAAGAAAGAAAGAAAGAAAGAAAGAAAGAAAGAAAGAAAGAAAGAGTGGAGGTGGGGAAATCTCAAAATCAAAGAGAAGTCAGTAGAGAAAAGATATCAAGCAGTGGGAGGTGGGGGGATGGGGTTTGATGGAGAGTGATATTGACCAAATTTCATTAATATACTATATGCATCTATGAATACATAACAACAAATCCCATCATTTACAAATTATAATTCACCAATTTTTAAAAATATGGGAGAAAAAATCAATATATAAAAAAATGTATATACCACAACCAAGTAAGATTTACTCCAATGATGGAAGGATGGTTGAACATGTGAAAACTGATTGCAGCAAATTACTCATAAAACAGCTGAAATAATAATCCTAAGTTCAAGTTAAGAGTTGCAGAAGAATCATTTGCAATATCCAACACCATAATAAAAACTCTCCATAAGCTAGGAATAAAGAACTTATTAACTTGATAAAGAACATCTACCAAAAAAATTGCAGTTAACATGATATTTAACAGTGGGAAACTAGCTTTCTTATTAAGAACAATAGCAAGGTATGAATGTTCCCTCATATCAGAAGATATATTAGAAATTCACAAGACACATTGAAATTAAAGGTATAAAGATATAAAGATTGGCTGGGTTTGATCCCCAGCACTATATATATATATATATATATATATATATATATATATATATATATATATATACACACATATATGAAAGGAAAAAGTAAACTGTCAATGTTTACTGATGTTATGATTATAAATGTAAAAATAGAAAACACAAATACAAAATCTCCAGGAACTGCTAAGCAATAACAAGATAATAGTTAAAAACTGAATGCACAACAGTTAATTGACAACTGGGTATGGTGTTACACACCTGTAATCCCCAAATGACTCAGGAATCTGAGGTAGGATTGCCTGGGTGATTTAGCAGGACCTGTCTCAAAATAAAAGTATAAAAAGCAACAGTGATATACTTCTGTGATAGAGCCCTTGCCTAGCCCACACAAAGCTCTTTTTTTCAATCCCTAGTACCAGAACAATGGTACAAGAATAAAATTTAAAAGAATTTTGAAGAATATTGAAATAGTTTTTTAAAAAATGAAAACTAATGAAAAAAATAAAAGTGATACATGCAACTAAATAGAAAATGATAGAAGTCTAAACATGGCAATTGCATTAAATAAATGTAAATTGTTTAAATACCAATAAAAAATTATCCAATTAGATTTTTAAAGAAACTGTCAAAATTCAGTCCAAAGAAAATCATTGATATAGGTGGTTAAAAAAAAGATTATACCACACAAATACATATACTTAAACACAAAAACATGATCGAGTTAATCTTTTTTACCAGATAGACCAGATTCAAGAAAAATAACAAGGGCTAAAGCAGGATGATTAAGACAAAGGGGTCAATTTGTCACTTTTGAAATGGTAGAGAGAGGGCTATTGTAAATGCATCTCTTCGTAAAAACAAGAAAAACATTAACAAAGATAATCAAAATCAACTTCTTAACCAATCCTAGAAATTAACCAAAGAGGGGCTGGTTTAGCTCAGTGGTAGAGCACCTGCCTAGCACATGTGAGGCGATGGCTTCAATTCTCAACACTGCATATAAATAAATAAATGTTCACTGATAACTGTAAGATATTAAAAAAAAACACAGGCCAACAACCATGTGATCAGTGGCAGATAGAGATGGGGATCAGGGATGTAAGAGAGGACTTTTCATGATAGTAAAATCAGGCTGTAGGACACTACAATGGTGTACACATCATTCATTAAGTATTTGTCCAAACTCATAGAAAGTACAAGACGGGGGGAAACCTAATGTAAATGATAAACTTTGTTTGGTGATGCATGAATACAGGTTTTATGATTTTAACAAATATGCCCCCATGGTACAGGGTGTTAATGAGAGAGAACATGCCTATGTTGAGGGCAGGAGATACATGGATATCTCTGGTACCTTCCTATAAACCTAAATCTGCTCCAGAAAGTAAAGTCTACTTTAAATAAAATTCACTGGAAGGGTCAACATCAGATTTGACTGGCAAAAGAAATAAATAAGCTACAGATAATTGAATTGAGATTATCTACTCTGAGAACTCTAAAGAAAAAACAAGTGAAGAAAACTCAACAAGGTTTCAAAGACCTACATGATAATCATCAAGCATACCGATGTATGCATAATGGGAAACCAGAAGAGGAGAAAAGGATAGACCATTTGAGTAATGTTCAAAAACATCCAAAAAGTCTTTATGAACTCCAATATGAATACCATAAAAAACATACACACTTAAATTCATCACAGATAAACTATCAAAGATTGAATATTAAGAGAACTTTCTTGAAAGTAGAAAGCTTATTCCATACAAGGGATGCTCAGTAAGATTAATAGAAGGGCTAGGCCTGTAGCTCAGTGGTAGAGTGCTTGCCTAGCATGTGTGAGGCACTGGATTTGATTCTCAGAACCACATATAAATAAATAAAATAAATATCCATCAACAACTTAAACAAATTTTTGAAAGAATTAATGGCAAAGCCCTTACAGAAATCAGAGTCAGATAACTGGGATAGGGCTGAGGTTGTGGCTCAGTGGTATAATGCTTGCCTAGCATATGTGGGGTCCGCAGTACCCTGACAGCTCCCCCTTTCTTTTATTAAAAGAAAAGGCTTGAGACTGTGCCTGTCTTAGGTTGAGGGGTCCAGCACATGTCCTTACCCGTCATCAAAGACTGTAGAGCATGCTACAGCTTCTGTCTTATGTTGGTACATGGCCACCTCCTACATTACCTGTCGTTGACTACTGGCCTAGCACATTTGCCATACTTGAGGGGAACTGCCGGCCTCTAAGGCTGTCATGACTTGTTGAAGGATGATTCAATCTCTCTGTTGGGTGCTCGTAATTGATAAATTAAGCAAATGAGATATAAAACACCTAAAATATTAGTCCTAGGGAGCCAAGGCCTGCCCATTGTTTTACAAAACCTAGAGCAGTAGAGAACCATTTGACCATTTCAGATACAGGTGCCACATTTACCCTGGTGGTATTGACTCTCATAATTTCAGCTCTTAGTTGAGGGGTTAAATTGTCAAACCCATATGACCAAGTACAAGTAAGATAGTGAGAAAGATTTCTAGACAACATAGCTGCATGGCTATCATTATAAAAAGTGATAGGGGTAACACAAACTGCTCTTAAAGAAAGAACACATTCTAGACCCATAAGTTCTTGTAACAAGTCCACTTGTTCTTGCAGTAGGTCCACCCATTGGTTAACCAGCAGAATTCCAGCTTTAAATGACCATTTAGAGTCTCTTGAGTTTGCAGGGCAGTGGCTGTATTTTCATCTAGGTTATTGAGTTCTTTTGCTGTGGGTATTGATGTAGCTAATGAAACCGCTGCTGCAGTCATGGCTGTTGCAGAGAGTGCCACTGCAGTGATTATTGCTGTGGTGATGCCAAAATCTCTTTTGTTTCTTGATAATTGCACTGGTAGTTCTGTATCTGTAACAGAGACTGGGACTGGTAGGAAGGTAGGAATAGGTATTAAGACTGCTCGTGAGAACCTAGAAGCATTCCAACATTGAGAGAGAAGTTTGGAGAATAGCAGCTTGATAAATACCCTGCTTTAAAACTTGTATACTTGGAAAATATGAATACATTTAATATACAAGGAGTGACCATTTCACAATTACCTTGACACTTTAATCTTACTAAATTTAGTTTTTAAAGAAAAATTTAGACTCTATAACATAGTACAATACTCTTAACAGTTGTTTAACCATAATTGTATACACCCCAATTTTTAAGACTAATAGTTTTAAAGAATAAAACTTAAAAGACACAAAGTTAAGAGTAAATTAGTGTTTCTAAGAAATCCTTGTTATTTTACCATGTCATTTTACCATATAGATTAAACTTTGGCTTATATCAGAACATTAGTATTTCACCTTAGGAAAAACCTTAAATAGCTTTAGCTGTTTTACATACATACAACCAACTTAGTTACACACAGACTTGTTGAAACTTGCCCTTTACTTACACACAGACTTTCTTAGCACTTACTTAGACCCTCATGTATTCCATCACACAGGCACTTTCTTACCCAGAAACATTTTCTTTTCCTTTTTATTAAATATATTTCCAAACCTAGAACCTTTTATTCTCTCTTTCCTATCTGTTGACCCCTTTTTGTTCACATTCTGAAACAACTTTTATGAAATTTTTGAATTTAGATAAATTACACCATTTTAACAAGATAAAATACTTTGTGGTTTATAGTACTCTAACTGAAACACAGTGAAAGGGGAGATGGTAGCTCTAAATCCAAATCTAAGAGCTCCTTGGAGCTTTGCAGAACTGGAGGGGGAGCAGGGGGAAGTGGTAAGGGAGCAGATGGAATGCTCACCCTCTGAGTTGAGGTTTTATCTGTTAGAACAAAACTCTTAGTAACCTTGTTTTTAGTAATGACACAAAGCAATTTTAAACCCTTTTTAATTTACCAACCTATGAAAACACCAATAATGTTTAAGTATGTTACCCCATGTAATTTAAGGAGTTAAAAGTACTTGATGTTATTTAACAATGAGCATTTTAACTTTGCAAATTAATCAGATGTCACCAACAAACATATTTGAGTAATCCCATACATGTTAACTCTAATTCACTTATTCTGTAAAAACCAAGATATCAGACAAGTGTCCTGAACAGTATTTGCTGTCTCTTTCCTGTTGAAGAAAAGTCCTAGAAACAATTGATATTAGACATTGTTTAACATCAACATTCCATTAGTTAAACCACCTAGAGACTTGCAAGTTATTTTTAAAGACATTTCACTTTTATTAGTTTACTCAATTTAAATTGAACCTTTTTAAATCACGTGAATAAAAGTATTTGGATCCATTTTTAAATTTTAATTTTAGGAGCGCTCAGTTTTGATACAGACAAAACATGACACCAGACAGCATGACATACAAATAACACAAAATCAAAGGCCTTGTCACTTTATAGGTGAATCTCCATTGCAAACAGATGTTCAAGAACTCTAGTTGAATAAAAAATAGAACTGATCAAAAAGAAAAAAAATCATTAACCTAGGTATGCAGAATGAAAATTATGAGCTCAAAAATACAGCATTAAAGAAACACAAAACAAAACAAGAATCCTGGAAAATGAGTTAGTTCTGTGTAGCAGCCCAGGAGTTTAAAACAGACACCCTTTTTTTTTTTTCTTTTCTTATCTTCAGGTTACCTCCCTTTCCCGCTGAGACCGCTGCAGCCTACATTCCAATGCAGGCCTCTGCAAGGCCAGGCAGGGGGGAGGGAGGATCACCCACGACTTTTTAACCCTTTTTCTTCCTGGTTGAGAAATCAGGTTAGGTTTGAATGCAGAAAATCACAAAACATTATTTCTTACTACTTTTGAGGAATGGAGCTGCTGAGCTCTCTGCCTAGGGGGAGGACTGCTTCAAGGACACGGGTGTTCCCTCCCTAGGTGGCCATGGAGCTGCGTGGAAGAGATCAGGAGGGGGGCCTTTTTCTGTCTCTTGTGATAGTTACTCTTGATCCAACAAGCCCTTATCTAAAAACCAAGGGGCTTTGTCTTCTACAGTTTTTAAAAACTTCCTAGCTGAGGAAACCTTTAAAGGTGCTCCATTAGCCTTTAATAAAGCCTTTAATAGTCCTTCCATGCGAACTCTAGACACTTTAGAACCCATGATTAATTTGCCCCCTTTCGAGTGCCACTTTCACTTTAATACTTTTAATGTGGACCGCTTTTTGCTTAGTCCAGGGTGTAGCCGCCTTTCGCGTGCTACTTTCACTTTAATACTTCAAGGTGGACCGCTTTTCGCTTAGTCCAGCCCGAGCCGAGTTCCGCTTGGCTCTGTCTCCGGACCACCTTCCGTGTGTCCCTACTTTCACTTTAATCGGGCCACCTTCCGTGTGTCCCTACTTTCACTTTAATTGGACCGCATTCCGCGTGTCCCGGGACCACCTTCCGTGTGTCCTTACTTTCACTTTAATTGGGCCACATTCCGCGTGTCCTGATAGTCGCTTTACCGTGAACGTCAAGGCTGCCTTTATCACTCCTTTTTTATTATTTATAACATTAATCTCTAAAACTTACCTAGGTAGTTGCTGCTGGTTTGTTGTCTCCCAGGTTTCGGCACCACTTATCGCATTCCCTCTGCCCGCAGAGAGAGACACGACAAACTGGTTGTTCGTCAGAGCTCTTTTATTGTTCTTCTCTTTTTCAACAAGGAAGTCACGGTCCTTATATATGAATCATGAGCCAATCAGGTTACAGAGCATGTGGGGAGAGCATGATTACTATCTAGAATACACTAGGGACATGAAGAGAGCACGCAGTGAGCATGAATCACCTCATCCAATCAGGTCAACTTCCTTAAGCAGTGTCAGCTGTTTGTTGCAAACCAGGCCGCCACCCTGAAATGTTGCAAACCAGGCCGCCCCGGCTCAGTGCCAGGCGCCATATTGAAGTCCCTGAAAGCCAGGCTAGGGTGGGGTCAGCGGTACCCCGACAAGCATATGTCAGGCACTGGGTTCAATCCTCAGCACCATACAAAAATAAATAAAGTTATGTCTACCTACAACTAAAATAAGAAAAAGAGGAGGTTCACCACCCGATCGTCCGACAACAGTCAGCAAACTGATCGCCGACCACCAGTGGAGCACCAGCTGCCTGCTGTCGCCTGGAAGTTCACTGTTACAGTACCTGCAGATTTGATTACACGTGGCTGCCACCATTTTGAGACAACAGCCAGGCCTCGTAGGTCTCCTGGCCAGACTGACTGAGCCCCGTCTCCAGGATACCTCAGCCCAACCGATCACTCCCTGCCTCTGGGGCCCTCACATCGACTGACTGCTCCCTGCCACCAGGACCCCCAGACCAACAGACTGTGCCCTATCACCAGGACTCCAGACTGGCTGATTGCACCTGGCCTCCAGGATCCCACAACCACACCAAACACACTGGACCTCCAGGACCCCTGCCAGACCAACCGCATCCCATCTCCAGGACCTCCAGCTGACCATGGCCACCCCTGAGCTGCAGCTCCCCATTTGCCAACACATTTCGAAGCCAGAATGGCCATCTTGGATAATCCTGGAAGCCATAGCTCGGATCCTTGGGTGGGGCAAATCCCATCCTGCGACGCCTGCTGGAGGCTTGAAGCTCATTGTCAGGTACCTCTCATGCATCAGGCTACTGAACACTGGGAGGTTTCATTAGTATATGACTGTTATACAGTAGATTTTCTTTTTTCTTTTTAAAAAATTTGTTTTTATTTCTTTACTTTTCTTGCTCTCTTTTCCTTTTGTTTACCTGTTCCCTCAGAGTCTCTTTCTCCCTTTTTTACATGCTAACATTCAATTCATTTTGATTACACTCTCACACTTTCTATTTTCTAGAACTTCTGTATATTCTTTTCTTATCCCATTAACAGTCACATTCTACAACCCTCTGCATCCTCTTTGTCCTCCATTAGAAACCACAGACCTTATTGCAGACATGTTTGTTTTACCAAAGATTATATTTGAACTCATTTTGTTTACTATGACAATTGTGTTATAGTCCCCATAGGGGCTATTTGGTCTAGGATTGCATAGTGTCTGATTTGGGCACTGCTAATATTGATCTCCCCTTAAAGAAAGGGTTTTGGAAAACTATAGGGCCAATATAAGCCTATAGGGGGAAATCTGCAATACCCCAGATCTGCACTGCTAGAGGGGAAGACACATGAACAACATGAAAAAACAAGGGAAGAAAATGATCCAAACAAATCTAGATTCTATATTAATAGAATCCAATGACAGTATGTTAGAAGAATTGTCAGAAAAGGACTTCAGATTATACATGATTAAGATGATTCATGAAGCAAAGGATGAGAAAAGAGAGCAAATGCAGGCAATGAATGATAATACCAATAAGCTGAAAGAGCATCTGCAGGAAGCAAAAGATCATTTCAACAAAGAGATAGAGATTCTCAAAAAAAAAAAAAAAACAAATGGAAATTCTTGAAATGAAGGAGACAATAAACCAAATAAAAAACTCAATGGAAAGCATCGCCAAAAGACTAGACCACTTGGAAGACAGAAACTCAGACAATGAAGACAAAATATTTAATCTTGAAAATAAAGTTGCCCAAACAGAGAAGATGGTAAGAAACCATGAACAGAATCTCCAAGAACTATGGAACATCATGAAAAGACCAAATTTAAGAATTATTGGGATTGAGGAAGGCACAGAGATACAAACCAAAGGAATGAACAACCTATTCAATAAAATAATATCAGAAGAATTTCCCAAACCTGAAGAATGAAATGGAAAATCAAATACAAGAGGCTTACAGAACACCAAATGCACAGAATCACAACAGATCCACACCAAGGCACATTATAATGAAAATGCCTAACACTCCAAATAAAGATAGGATTTTGATGTCCATGAGAGAAAAGCATCAGATTACATATAGGGGGAGACCAATACGGATAGCAGCCAACTTCTCAACCCAGACTCTAGAAGCTAGAAGGGCCTGGACCAACATATTTCAAGCTCTGAAAGAACAAGGTTGGCAACCAAGAATCCTATACCCAGCAAAACTAACCTTCAGATTTGAAGATGAAATAAAATCCTTCCATGATAAACACAAGTTAAAAGAATTTACAAATAGAAAGCCTGCACTACAGAATGTTCTCACCAAAATATTCCATGAGGAGGAAATGAAAAACACCAATGTAGGTCAGCAAAGGGAGGAACTACCTTAGAGAAAAACCACTCAAAGGAGAAACCAACCCAACTTAAAAACCAAAAATAAACCAAATGACTGGGAATACAAATCATATCTCAACAATAACCCTGAACATTAATGGCCTAAACTCATCAATCAAAAGACATAGACTGGCAGAATGGATTAAAAAGAAAGACCCAACAATATGCTGCCTGCAAGAGACTCATCTCATAGAAAAAGACGTCCACAGACTAAAGGTGAAAGGATGGGAAAAAAACCTACCACGCCCATGGACTCAGTAAAAAAGCAGGGGTTTCCATCCTTATATCAGATAAAGTGGACTTCAAGCCAAAGTTCATCAGAAGGGATAAAGGACATTTCATACTGCATAAGGGAACCATAAATCAGGAAGACATAATGATACTAAATATTTATGCCCCAAACAATGGTGCATCCCTGTACATCAAACAAATCCTTCTCAATTTCAGGAATCACATAGACCACAACACAATAATTCTGGGTGACTTTAATGCACCACTGTCACCATTAAATAGATCTTCCAAACAAAATCCAACCAAAGAAACCATAGAACTCAATAACACAATCAATAACCTAGACTTAATAGACATATATAGAATATTCCATCCATCAGCGAGCAGATTCACTTTCTTCTCAGCAGCCCATGGAACCTTCTCGAAAATAGACCATATGTTATGCCACAAAGCAGCCCTTAGGAAATGCAAAAAAATAGAGATATTGCCTTGTGCTCTATCAGATCATAATGGACTGAGAGTAGAAATCAATGACAAAATAAAAAAGAGAAATTACTCCAACACCTGGAGACTAAATAATATGCTATTGAATGAAACATGGAAAACAAAAAACATCAGGGAGGAGATTAAAAAATTCTTAGAGGTCAATAAGAATGACAATACAACATATCAAAATCTCTGGGACACTATGAAATCGGTACTAAGAAGAAAATTCATTGCATGGAGCACATTCCAGAAAACAATGAAAAGTCAACAACTAAATGACCTAACATTACAGCTCAAAGCCCTAGAAAAAGAAGAACAGAATACCAGCAAAAGTAGTAGAAGACAGGAAATAATTAAAATCAGAGCTGAAATCAATGAAATTGAAACAAAAGAAACTATTCAAAAAATTGACAAAACAAAAAGTTGGTTCTTTGAGAAAGTAAACAAAAGAGAGAAACCCTTAGTCACACTAACAAAGAGAAGGAGAGAGAAGACTCAAATTACTAAAATACATAATGCAAAAGGAAATATCACGACAGACACCACTGAGATACAGAACATAATGAGAAGCTACTTTGAAAATCTGTATTCCAACAAAATTGAAACTACCGAAGACACTGACAAATTTCTAGAGACATATGCTCCTCCCAAACTGAACCAGGAGGACATACACAACTTAAATTATGAAAAAAAATAAATAAAAATAAATAAACAGATCAATATCAAGCAATGAAATAGAAGAAGCCATTAAAAATCTACCATCCAAGAAAAGCACAGGACCAGATGGATTCTCAGCTGAGTTCTACAAGACCTTCAAAGAAGAACTCATTCCAATACTTCTCAAAGTATTCCAGGAAATAGAAAAGGAGGGTACTCTACTGGACTCATTCTATGAAGCTAATATCACCCTCATACCCAAACCAGGAAAAGACACATGAAGGAAAGAAAATTTTAGACCAATATTCTTGATGAATATAGATGCAAAGATCCTTAACAAAATATTGGCAAACCGTATCCAAAAATATATTAAGAAAATAGTGCACCATGATCAAGTGGGGTTCATCCCTGGAATGCAAGGATGGTTCAACATTCGTAAATCAATAAACGTAATCCATCATGTCAATAGACTTAAGGATAAGAATCATATGGTTATTTCAATTGATGCAGAAAAAGCGTTCGACAAAATACAACACCCCTTCATGCTCAAAACACTAGAAAAAATAGGGATAGTAGGAACATACCTGAACATTGTAAAGGCTATTTTTGCTAAGCCCATGGCCAACATCATTCTTAATGGAGAAAAATTGAAACTATTCCCTTTAAAAATGGGAACAAGACAGGGATGTCCTCTTTCAACACTTCTATTCAACATTGTCCTCGAAGCTCTAGCCAGAGCAATTAGGCAGACTAAAGAAATTAAAGGGATACGAATAGGAAAAGAGGAACTTATGCTGTCGTTATTTGCGGATGACATGATACTATATTTAGAGGAACCAAAAACCTCCTCCAGAAAACTTCTAGACCTCATCAATAAATTCAGTAAAATAGCAGGCTATAAAAACAACACACATAAATCTAAAACATTTTTATACGCAAGCAACAAAACAGCTAAAAGGGAAATGAGGAAAACAACCCCATTTGCAATAGCCTCAAAAAAAATAAAATACTTGGGAATAAATCTAATCAAAGAGGTAAAAGATCTCTACAATGAAAACTACATAACATTGAAGAAAGAAATTAAGGAAGACCTTAGAAGTTGGAAAGATCTCCCATGTTCTTGGATAGGAAGAATTAATATTGTCCAAATGGACATACTACCAAAAGTGCTATACAGATTCAATGCAATTCCAATTAAAATCCCAATGATGTACCTTACAGAAGTAGAACAAGCAATCATGAAATTCATCTGGAAGAATAAGAAACCCAGAATAGCTAAAGCAATCCTTAGCAGGAAGAATGAAACAGAGTATCACAATACCAGAACTCCAACTATACTACAAAGCAATACTAACAAAAATGGCATGGTATTGGCACCAAAATAGACAGGTAGATCAATGGTACAGAATAGAGGACATGGACACAAACCCAAATAAATACAATTTTCTAATACTAGACAAAGGTGCCAAAAATATGCAATCGAGAAAAGATAGCCTCTTCAACAAATGGTGCTGGGAAAACTGTAAATCCATATGCAACAGAATGAAACTAAACTCCTATCTCTCACCCTGCTCAAAAATCAACTCACAATGGATCAAGGACCTTGAAATAAGACCAGAGACCCTGCATCTTATAGAAGAAAAAGTAGGTCCAAATCTTCACCTTGTTGGCTTAGGATCAGACTTCCTTAACAGGACTCTCATAGCACAAGAAATAAAAGCAAAAATCAATAACTGGGATAGATTCAAACTAAATAGCTTTCTCTCAGCAAAGGAAACTTACAGCAATGTGAAGAGAGAGCCTACAGAGTGGGAGAATATCTTTGCCACTCATACTTCAGATAGAGCACTAATTTCCAGAATATATAAAGAACTCAAAAAACTCTACACCAGGAATACAAATAACCCAATCAACAAATGGGCTAAGAATATGAATAGACACTTCACAGATGAAGATCTACAAGCAATCAACAAACATATGAAAAAATGTTCACCATCTTTACTAATAAGAGAAATGCAAATCAAAACTACACTAAGATTCCTTCTCACCCCAATTAGAATGGCTATTATCAAGAATACAAGCAACAATAGGTGTTGGAGAGGATGTGGGGAAAAAGGTACACTCATACATTGCTGTTGGGGCTGCAAATTAGTGCAGCCACTCTAGAAAGCAGTGTGGATACTCCTTAGAAAACTTGGAATGGACCTACCATTTGACCCAGCTATCCCACTCCTCAGCCTGTACCCAAAGGACTTAAAATCAGCATACTACAGAGATACAGCCACATCAATATTCATAGCTGCTCAATTCACAATAGCCAGACTGTGGAACCAACCTAGATGCCCTTCAATTGATGAATGGATAAAGAAACTGTGATATATATATATATATATATATATATATATATATATATATATATATACAATGGTATATTACTCAGCTATAAAGAATAATACAATTATGGCATTTGCAGACAAATGGATGAAATTGGAGAATATCATGTTAAGTGAGATAAGCCAATCTCAAAAATCCAAAAGATGAATGATCTCACTGATAAGTGGATGATGACACATAATGGGGGGGTGGAAGGGGATCAAGAATGGAGGAAGGAGGGACTGTATAGAGGTAAAAGAGAGGTGGGAGGGATGTGGGTGAAGGAAAAAAATAATGGAATGAATCAAACATTATTACTCTGTGTAAATGTTGAATATGCAAATGGTATGCTACTACTCCATGTACAAACAGAAACAACATGTATCCCATTTTTTTACAATAAAAATAAATTAAGAAAAAGAAAAAGACCCAAAAAAATGAAAAAGAAAAGAAAACAGTGGGATTACATATTCAAAGTGCTGAAAGAATGTAAACCAAGTGTTTTATATCCAGCAAAACTACCATTTTAAAACAAAAGAGAAATTAAGGTATCACAGATAAACAGAAACTGAAAATAACTTGCTAGCAGACCTGTCCTAAAAGAAGTATTAAATGAGTACAGTAGGGTGAATTGAGAGGACATACAATGTAGATGGTAACTTGAATCCATACAGAGCAAGAATGTACATAAATAAAAACTATGAGCAAAAAAAAAAAAAAATTGGTAACTCTTTTCCCTGGCATTTTATAAGACCTAACTGGTAAAGATGCATTTTATTAACAGTAACAGCAATCCAAACTTTACTGTTTTAGCTAGCTAAAAAACAGAAAATAGGGCTGGGGATGTAGCTCAGTTGGTAGCATGCTTGCCTTGCAAGAACAAGGTCCTAGGTTTGATCCTCAGCACTGCAAAAAAAGAATTAAAAATAAAAAATATTGAAAAGCAAAAATTACCAAATTTACTGAATGCAGTTAGAGCAATGCTTATAGAAAAATATAAAGCTGCATACATTAAAAAACAAAGATCATAGGCCAATAATCTTTACAATTTAAGAGGCTGAAAAAAGAGCAAACTAAATCCAAAGTAAGCAGGAGAAAGGAAATAAAATAGAAAAGAGAAAAAAGAGAATTTTGGAAAATCAACAAAGTTAAATCAAGAGATCAACAAAGTATGAGGGCCGGGGCTGTAAATTAGTGCTGGAGTGATTGCCTAGCATGTGTGAGGCACTGGATCAGATTCCTATTACCATATATAAATAAAATAAAGGTCCATTGACAACTAAAAAATACTAAAAAAAAAAAGAAGTATGAGAAATGAAATCTGATGAAAGGCAGGCAGTCACAATGATGCTTGATAACATTCTTGGTAAGTGACAGAATAAGCAGACAAAAAAATCATCAAAGATATGTAAGACCCAAATAACATAGTATCAACTAATTTGGCCTAATTAACATTTATATAATAGTTACACACAAATACAGCAGACTACAAAATTCTTCTCAAGTGCACATGAAACAATCATGAAAACAGATCTCACTAAACTCAAACAACGAAAATTCAAAATATGAAACATAAACTACCAATCAACAGCAATAATATGTGGAAAATTACTAAGTATTTTTAACTAATTCACAGGTCAAGAAGAATGGAAAGGACAACAAGAAACCCTTAACTGAGTGAAAAGTGACAAGATTGCCATTGAAAATTTGTGGGATGCAGCTAAACAATGTTTACAGGGAAATTCTTGCATTAAATACTTGTATAAAAATTAACACTATGGGCTTGGGTGGTAGCTCTGTGGTAGAGTGCTTGCCTAGCACAGTAAAGTACTGGGTTTAATCCTCAGCAGCACATTAAAAAGTAAATAAAATAAAATAAAATAAAAATAAATAAGATAAAATTTAATTTTTTTTTAAAAAAGTCTTAATTTAAACTAGAAATAACTGGGCACTGTGGCACATGCCTGTAATCCTGGTGGCTGGGGAGGCTAAGGAAAGAGGATCACAAGTTCAAAGCCAGTCTCAACTTTAGAAACACCCTGTCTATAAACAAAATATGATAAAAGATCTAAGGATGTAAGTCAATGGTTAACTGCCTCTAGGTACCATCCTTGGTAACAAATAAATAAATTTAATTTAATTCAAATTGAAAAAACAAAGGGATGAGGATATGCCTCAGTGATTAAGTGCCCTGGGTTCAAACCCTGGTACAAAAATAAATGCAAAATAAGCCCAAGGCAAGAAGTAAATAATAAAGAACATAAATCAATGAAATTTGGCACAGAAATCAGACTAAACATCAAAAAAGTCAAAATCTATTTCTACTGGTGGAAAGGAAAAAGTACACATGAAATTGATGAACATTTAACCAGATAAACCCAGAAAGAGCAAGGAAGACAGAAAAGAGGATATGTCTTTACTGAACTTACAGACAGTAAAAAACTAAAAAGAGATTTAAAGGAAGAGCTCTATGGACACAAATTTGACACCAATTCCTTGAAAGACACAAATTATCAAAATTCACTCAAGAACTAGTAGATAACCTGAATAGATACTCCATAGTTCTCTATACATTTGTTGTATTTTTAAAAAATCTTCATAAAACTTCATCTCATATACTTCCTCTAAAAAAAACTGGTGATCATTCAAGGAGAAATGGCTACAATTAACACAATATCTTTCAGTAAACAGCAGTACCAGAAATATTTTTCAATTCATTTTAAGATACCCATATTAACTCTTATATGGAAGCTAACGATATTATCAGAAAAAAAACTACTGACCAATACCCCTGAAAAATATAAATCCAACAGTTGTAACAAAATTTACTCAAACATGAATGTTTATAAAATTTATAATTAATATACCATGATTCAGGCTTATCCCAGGAAAGATGTGTTGGTTTCCTGAACATTCAAAATCAATATCCTTCATAGATTTAATAAAAAGTTCCATGATTGCAGCAGTAGATGCAATTTGACAAAATTGAATATCCATTTTAGATCAAAACTCAAAACTCTGGGTGATAATGTCTCAGTGTGGGTTCATCAATAATAACAAACATATAATCCTATCTTTCCATAGAAATTTTAAGAATTAGCTTATTTGTATCTTCAAAGAATCCTGGTGAAGTTTTGACTGCACTGCACCTTAAATCTATTGCTCAATTTTGGAAAATCTAATATCCTAACTGTTTTGAGTGTACCAATTCATAAATAGTATGCCTCTCCACTTACTTAGATTCACTCTATCTGCTAGCCACACCCATCATTACTATTTGCTAAGAACATTCTACTCCTTACTACATCAACAAAGTCAATGGAACCAGAAGGAAAACAATGAAGACATTTTTAACTGAGCTTCCTGAACTTTTTGAAGCTCTGACTGAAAGTCTTCCCCATTTCCATTGTCCTCATCAGTATCATGGCAGATTCCAAAAAAAATGTAGGTGGGAGTTTACTGAATCTGCTTTTGCTTTCTATTCAACCAGTGGCTTCTTTTCCCAAACAATATCACATTCTTTCTCATTATCTGAAAAATCCATACAACGCAAGCAAAAGAAAAGATAAAATTAGATGAAGTTCAACTACTCTACAAAAATGATCACCTTTTAATTGGCCTCAATGTAATCCAAAGACCAAGTTAACAAGACCTATGAATACTAATGGAACATAAGGATCACCAAGAGTCCCACATTTTTCAGGTAGCATTTTTTTTCAAATATTTTAAATCACCAGAATAAGGATATGTTAAATAAATAAAATCGATTATTATTGATCATCAGATCAGGAGGTTCCTTTCAAATAGATTTGATTTGAAAAAATCAAATCTACCTACTAGATTTTCTTCTAATGGCCTATGTTTTTCTGAGTCATCCAGGTAGAGTTTCATAATAGCCATTTCAAAATCTTCATCTTAAAGTAAAAACAAGTATTTCTAATAATTGTTTTCCAGGGTTTTCCAAGCCCCAAACCTAGGAATTATCTCCAACTTTATTCTTTCCTTCATTCTCCATATGCACACAATCATTTTGCCAACTAGAAATCCCTAAGGCCTCTCCTGCTGTTGGAGCTTTCACTTGTACTCTACTCACGTTTGAGCAGCCTTGCTCTCACTTTAGTAGACTTCTAATCTCCTTTTCCCACAACCCAATCCTCTACACCACTGCCCAACTGATTCCAGTAGTTGACAGTGTCAACCAACATGTTTTCTGTTCGTTTTTTTGTTTGTTTGTTTGTTTTTGCAGTAATGGGGATTGAATACAGCATTTGCCTATGCTAGGCAGGTTGACACTCAGCTACATTCCTAGTTACAACAGGTACTTTATAAAGCTCCTTTATCACTACATGCAAAAATGACATGATTCTTCCTCTTGCCTTCTTGTTCTGACTTTGCTTTGCCCTATATTGACCTTCTTCCTCATCCTCAGTTGTCTAAATATCAAGTCTCATTCTTATCTTTCTGTAAGAATCTAATAATGAAAGCCATTTGAAAGTCCTCCTTACATGTTTGGAAAGGGCATTGTCCATATAATACTCAAAACACCCCTGTGCATGACAGATGTTTTTCCCAGCAATTTCCCTGACAGTTCAGTTTTCCTCTCCTCAAATTCCTGCCTGGATTAAAGGCACACCACAGTAACCTATTGACTGCCTCCAGACCTAGCAGTATACAGTCCCAATCCAGTGACTCAGAAAAAAAAACAGACACCCAGGAGCTCCCGCTTGCAAAGTTCGTGAAATTGAGCCCCCGGGACAGGGCTTGAAAGCTCCAGCCCACCCGGCAGTTGCCCACCTGAGCCCACGCCCTTCCTTTCCGCGCCATGGAACACGTCTCCAGCGCATGCCAAACTTGCCCCAGTGACCAGAACTGGCACAGTTGGAGCTCTAGTAGCGCCCACCATCCCTGATCACCCAGACCTAACTTTGCCACCTGCCACTTCGTGCTAGGGCCGAGGTTTTCCGGCGCATAGCGGGACCCTAGGGGGTCGGCGCCTGGGTCACCACGGCATTTCCCTGTAGCAGTCAGGGGGCGCCACGCCGCTGCCAAGTAAGGAGAGCTGAGTACCACGGGCGCCCGATCGGGCAGGAACCACCTGGGATGGGCCAGGAGAGGCGCGGGGCTGACAGGTGGTGTCCCAAGCCCGCGGAAGTCCTGGGGAAGTTGTCAGGGACAAACCCTTGGCTTGCCACTCTTACCACTTGTGACAAAGACCCGCGCTGAAAACAAAAAATGCCCACCCCTGCGCAGGCTCTGACCTGTGACAGCGCAGCTGCCAAGCAAAGTCCCCTTGCACTGGCTGCCACACACGCCAGCCAGCCGCCCATTGCCCGGAAGAGGCAACTCCCCACCCAGGTCCACCCCTTGGCGCTTGCCTATTTTCAAACTCGCCACGCCCTCCCGCCTGCAATTTCAACCGGGATGAAGCAGCTTCCTGCACTGACTGCGCCCCCTAGGATCTCCAGGCAGACACCGCAGTCTGCAAAAAGATGATTTTGTGTAGACACATCTGGACAAGCAGAAATGGAATCCTACAATGAACAAGAACCAAATGGGCTGAGGCAGAACGTGGTTCAAGAAAGTCTGGGATGCTGGAAGCAGGAGTAGACAGGATTATTTCTCAGGAGGTGAATCCCAAAATCAACCACAGCTTCAGGCCACACATCAAGGGAGTGATTCATAAGTTCCTGGAGGGCCGGAAAAAAGAAGCTATGCTGACGCCCCCTTCTGAACCAGAGAGCCAGGAACCCCCAACCCCGTTCCAGGGTAGTTCTAAGAATATTCCTGGAACCTTGGGAAGCTCTATTTAATTAATGGTGAAGACTTGGATCTCTGTTCCGTGACAGCAAGACTTCATTTGGCAGGGGCCAAGGGGCAGGGGAGGTGGCATGCTACTCAAGATTTCAACCTTGAATGTGGGCAGTGCCCAAATAGAACAGGAAGAAATTTAGCAGTGAAAATGTTGTCCATGTGTGCCCCTTGCATTGGGCTGCCACTGGACCTGCTTGTCCTAGGGTGTGACACCAAGTACACAGTACAGTTTATGGACACTACAGTCACTGGGGTGGTTCTGAAACAACTTTATACTTGAACATGGAGACTGCATAGGGATTTGAGGCTTTGTGTTCTGGGATAAACAGAAACTACAGTGAAAGATCATAACCAGTATCAAAGGGCAGTAAAACTTAGTGAGGAGTAGGTGTTTAACAGTGCACATCCAATATCTTTCTCAGAGTTACAGACTAGAATGTACAAGCCCTTTGCATCAGATATCCTTAGAGTTGGTTGTGACCTTCTGGTCCATGACTCTTCTAGTTAGTTTCCTCCCCTTGTCAGAGGTGACAGAATGTGGAAGCCTGGAGTGAATAGGGACACAGAGACATCAGGCATAAGGAAAAATGTTACTGGGTTTCCTGTCCAGGGCTTCCTTCTGTCCTCCAAGGGCTAGAGAGCCTTGGATGTGTTTATCCTTTACTCATGTTTGTGTTTTTTTTAAAGTGAGTTAATGGCAGTAAGTTTTGTAATAAAATCATTTGATACTCTTACAAAAAATAAAATAAAAATAGAGGTATACTTATTCGCATGGTCTATTTTATTATAATGCTTCGAGGAAATTTGTAGTTGCCTCAGAAGTCTCAAATAGTTTGAACCAGAAGACAGGGAGCAGAGTTCCAGAGACTTCTGTTTCAGTTGGAGCAGTGTTTATACACTTTCTACATTGCAATTTTGCATAAAATATTATTGTCAAACAAACTTGACTGGGACTGGGGTTGTAGCTCATTCGTAAAGTACTTGCCTAGCATGTGTGAGGCATGGGGTTCAATCCTCAGCACCACATTAAATCAATGAATGAATGAATTAATTAATTAATAAAATACTGTGTCCATCTACAACTAATTGTCTTAAAAAAGGGTTTTGACCCACAAATTTCAAGAACTGGTGACTTATGAAATGGCAGTTCCTAACTAGAGTAGTAACAATCAAATACATGTTTTTTGTTGTTCAAGAAAATTGATCTTTTTCTTAAACAACATCTTATGAACTTCTTGAACTACATGTTATGAAGTGCTTAATATGAAGTTGAAATTTTTCTGGGACTTTCAGTTAATTACTTAATTTAAATAAAATTTTAATTCTTCATTTTAAAATATATATGTGTGTGTACACACATGTGCATACATACATAGTAATTTTGAAACATATTCAGTTTCATATGCTTTAAATATCTTGGGATGTTTTGTTTTGACCAAATATTTTTTATATTCTTGTTCATATATATTTATATTATCTTTTTGATAGTCTGGATGAAATAGCATGTGGCTAAATAGATTAGTAAGAGTAAAGTAAATTGCCTTACCACTTACACAGGTGAGATCTCTTCATCATAGTACCCTGTCAAAAAACCTATGCTTTCTTTAATAGTATACTTATATAGAATGCAAAACACCAAGAGAGAATCCTAACATACATTATGGGACTTTTGATGATTTTGATGTGTCTATGTAGGGTGATTAATTATAAAGACTGCACCACTATGGTGAAGGATGTTAATTATGGGGAAGGCTATGCACTTTGGTATGTAGGAGATAGACAGGAAGTCTCTGTACCTAACTCTCAATTTTTTCTTAAACCTAAAGCTGCTCTAAAAACTGAAATCTTTAGAAGCAGTGAGCTTGAGCACTGCCTGATATTGATACTGTAATTCTGAAACACTCCAGTCATGATGAAAATATATTTTTACAGTAATGCTCTTACTGGCAAAAAATGTATGAAGTATATTAAAGTTATCAATTTTCCTTACAAACAATTGTGAACCACATACATTTATCTTCCAGTTTTTAACACAAAATGAAATTTGAAATTGTATTTAATATACAATATTTCAATTTCCTTAGTCACAAATATGACTACGTGTATTCTTGATTTATTTCATTTCCAAATAACTGCATTTTTATACACTTTGAACTCTGGTGTTATTATATCTAGGTTTAATCTTTACTTCTATTTCTTTTCCTAATTTCTGATTTCAGAAAATGTGAAATGCTCTATTCACTATTTAATCTTCTGAATTTCAACTCTGGTAAATCTTAAGGTTGTTTTTACCTCTTCAAATTGTTCAATAATTATTCTCTGTGACATGTCTGACTCTTAATCTCAATGTCTTATGCCAAATATACCTCATGCTTTTAGCTTGGGAGTGGTGGAGTTGGTAATTTAAATGGAATACACTTGTAAATTTTGACTCCTGCCTTTCCTCTTTCCTTTCTTTCTTCTTGGAACACAGTCATAATATCTAAAATTACAGAAGTCATATTTGCAAGAATGGGAGGAATCCTGCATGCAAAGGAAGGTATAATGGGGATTAAAAGGAGTTAAGTTCACAGAGGGCATAATAAACCACCATACCTTGTCTGAATTGTTTTGAATAAATAATATGCTTCTTTTATAATAGAAATACCTTCTTGATGAAAGAAAGTCATTGGCTCATACAGTCTCAATTCTGATAGGAAAATTGTAGACATTTATTGATTTATTTTAGTAGTCAAAAATTGAGATACAGTGAGGACAGACACAGTGTAGCACACACAAAATCATAGATACTTAGGAGTCTGAGACAGGAGAATCACAAGCTTGAGGCCAGCCTCAAGCATTTTAATAAGCCTCTATTTTAAATTAAAAAGTAATAAAAAGAAATGAGGTTGAATCTCGTGGTAGAGTGCCCCTGGGTTCAATCCCTAGCACCTTAAAAACAACAAAAAACAGAACAAAAAGGTACCCACAAAAACCTAAGATGAGGAATCATGTACATAAAATTAAGTTCAAAGCTTCTGGTAGAGTGCCCCTAGAGAATGTAAATAATAAATATTGGAAAGAATGTGAGAAAAAAGGAACACTTGTTCATTGTTTGTGGGACTCCAAATTAGTATGTCCACTCTGGAAAGCATTATGGGGATTCCTCAAAATCTAGGAATGAAACCAACATATTACCCAGCTATCCCACTTATTGATATATATCCAA
>NW_025920260.1:298528-321726 GCF_902686445.1 Sciurus carolinensis | reverse complement strand
AACTTACAGACAGTAAAAAACTAAAAAGAGATTTAACCGGAAGGCACATGGACACCAAATTTGACACCAATTCCTTGAAAGACACAAATTTTCAATTTACTCACGAACTAGAGAGAAACTGCATAGATACTCATAGTCGCTATAATTTGTTGATTTGTACAAAATCGTCATAAATACTTCATCTCCTATACGTCCTCGAATAACAAATGGTGATCTTTCAGGAGAAATGGCTACAATTAACACAATATCTTTTAGTAAACAGTAGTACAGAAATATTTTTCAATTCATTTTAATGATACCCATATTAACTCTTATATGGAAGCTAATGATATTATCAGAAAAAAAACTACTGACCAATACCCCTGAAAAATATAAATCCAACAGTTGTAACAAAATTTACTCAAACATGAATGTTTATAAAATTTATAATTAATATACCATGATTCAGGCTTATCCCAGGAAAGATGTGTTGGTTTCCTGAACATTCAAAATCAATATCCTTCATAGATTTAATAAAAAGTTCCATGATTGCAGCAGTAGATGCAATTTGACAAAATTAAATATCCATTTTAGATCAAAACTCAAAACTCTGGGTGATAATGTCTCAGTGTGGGTTCATCAATAATAACAAACATATAATCCTATCTTTCCATAGAAATTTTAAGAATTAGCTTATTTGTATCTTCAAAGAATCCTGGTGAAGTTTTGACTGCACTGCACCTTAAATCTATTGCTCAATTTTGGAAAATCTAATATCCTAACTGTTTTGAGTGTACCAATTCATAAATAGTATGCCTCTCCACTTACTTAGATTCACTCTATCTGTTAGCCACACCCATAATTACTATTTGCTAAGAACATTCTACTCCTTACTACATCAACAAAGTCAATGGAACCAGAAGGAAAACAATGAAGACATTTTTTAACTGAGCTTCCTGAACTTTTTGAAGCTCTGACTGAAAGTCTTCCCCATTTCCATTGTCCTCATCAGTATCATGGCAGATTCCAAAAAAAATGTAGGTGGGAGTTTACTGAATCTGCTTTTGCTTTCTATTCAACCAGTGGCTTCTTTTCCCAAACAATATCACATTCTTTCTCATTATCTGAAAAATCCATACAATGCAAGCAAAAGAAAAGATAAAATTAGATGAAGTTCAACTACTCTACAAAAATGATCACCTTTTAATTGGCTTCATTGTAATCCAAAGGCCAAGTTAACAAGACCTATGAATACTAATGGAGAACAAGGATCACCAAGAGTCCCACGTTTTTCAGGTAGCATTTTTTTTTCAAATATTTTAAATCACCAGAATAAGGATATGTTAAATAAATAAAATCGATTATTATTGATCATCAGATCAGGAGGTTCCTTTCAAATAGATTTGATTTGAAAAAATCAAATTTACCTACTAGATTTTCTTCTAATGGCCTATGTTTTTCTGAGTCATCCAGGTAGAGTTTCATAATAGCCATTTCAAAATCTTCATCTTAAAGTAAAAACAAGTATTTCTAATAATTGTTTTCCAGGGTTTTCCAAGTCCCAAACCTAGGAATTATCTCCAACTTTAATCTTTCCTTCATTCTCCATATGCACACAGTAATTTTGCCAACTAGAAATCCCTAAGGCCTCTCCTGCTGTTGGAGCTTTCAGTTGTACTCTACTCATGTTTGAGCAGCCTTGCTATCACTTTAGTAGAGTTCTAATCTCCTTTTCCCACAACCCAATCCTCTACACCACTGCCCAACTGATTCCAGTAGTTGACAGTGTCAACCAACATGTTTTCTGTTCGTTTTTTTTTTGTTTGTTTGTTTGTTTGTTTTTGCAGTAATGGGGATTGAATACAGCATTTGCCTTTGCTAGGCAGGTTGACACTCAGCTACATTCCTAGTTACAACAGGTACTTTATAAAGCTCCTTTATCACTACATGCAAAAATGACATGATTCTTCCTCTTGCCTTCTTGTTCTGACTTTGCTTTGCCCTATATTGACCTTCTTCCTTGTCCTCAGTTGTCTAAATATCAAGTCTCATTCTTATCTTTCTGTAAGACTCTAATAATGAAAGCCATTTGAAAGTCCTCCTTACATGTTTGGAAAGGGCATTGTTCATATAATACACAAAACACCCCTGTGCATGCCAGATGTTTTTCCCAGCAATTTCCCTGGACAGCTCAGTTTTCCTCTCCTCAAATTCCTGCCTGGATTAAAGGCACACCACAGAAACCTATTGACTGCCTCCAGACCTAGTAGTATAAAGTCCCAATCCAGTGACTCAGAAAAAAAAAAAAAAAAAAAAAAGACACCCAGGAGCTCCCAGTTGCAAAGTTTGTGAAATTGAGCCCCCAGGACAGGGCTTGAAAGCTCCAGCCCACCCGGCAGTTGCCCACCTGAGCCCACGCCCTTCCTTTCCCTGCCGTGGAACCCGTCTCCAGCGCATGCCAATCTTGTGCCAATGACCAGAACTGGCACAGCTGGAGCTCTAGCAGCGCCCACCATCCCTGATCGCCCGGACCTAACTTTGCCACCTGCCACTTCGTGCTAGGGCTGAGGTTTTCCGGCGCATTGCGGGACCCCAGGGGGTCAGCGCCTGGGTCACCGCAGCATTTCCCTGTAGCAGTCAGGTGCCCACCACTTCAGGGTGCGCCATGCCGCTGCCAAGTAAGGCGAGCTGAGTGCCACGGGTGCCCGATTGGGCAGGAACCACCTGGGACGGGCCGGGAGAGGCACGGGGCTGATGTGTGGTGTCCCAAGGCCGCGGAAGTCCTGGGGAAGTTGTCGGGGACAAACCCTTGGCTTGCCACTCTTACCACTTGTGACCAAGACCCACACTGAAAACAAAAAGTGCCCACCCCTGCGCAGGCTCTGACCTGTGACAGCGCAGCCGCCAAGCAAAGTCCCCTTGCACAGGCTGCCACACACGCCAGCCACCCATTGCCTGGAAGAGGCAACTCCCCGTCCAGGTCCACCCCTTGGCGCTTGCCTATTTTCAAACTCGCCACACCCTCCCGCCTGCAATTTCAACCGGAATGCAGCAGCTTCCTGCACTGACTGTGCCCCCTAGGGTCTCCAGGCAAACACCGCAGTCTGCAAAAAGATGATTTTGTGTAGACACATCTGGACACGCAGAAATGGAATCCTACAATGAACAAGAACCAGTTACCCAATGGGCTGAGGCAGAACATGGTTCAAGAAAGTCTGGGATGCTGGAAGCAGGAGTAGACAGAATTATTTCTCAGGAGGCGAATCCCAAAATCAACCACAGCTTCATGCCACACATCAAGGGAGTGATTCATAAGTTCCTGGAGGGCCGGAAAAAGAAGCTATCCTGACGCCCCCTTCTGAACCAGAGAGCCAGGAACCCCCAACCCCATTTCCAGAGTAGTTCTAAGAATATTCCTGGAACCTTGGGAAGCTCTATTTAATTAATGTTGAAGGCTTGGATCTCTGTTCCGTGACAGCAAGACTTCATTTGGCAGGGGCCAAGGGGCAGGGGAGGTGGCACGCTACTCAAGATTTCAACCTTGAATGTGGGCAGTGCCCAAATAGAACAGGAAGAAATTTAGCAGTGAAAATGTTGTCCATGTGTGCCCCTTGCATTGGGCTGCCACTGGACCTGCTTGTCCTAGGGTGTGACACCAAGTACACACTACAGTTTATGGACACTACAGTCACTGGGGTGGTTCTGAAACAACTTTATACTTGAACATGGAGGCTGCATAGGGATTTGAGGCTTTGTGTTCTGGGATAAACAGAAGCTACAGTGAAAGATCATAACCAGTATCCAAGGGCAGTAAAACTTAGTGAGGAGTAGGTGTTTGACAGTGCACATCCAATATCTTTCTCAGAGTTACAGACTAGAATGTACAAGCCCTTTGCATCGGATATCCTTAGAGTTGGTTGTGACCTTCTGGTCCATGACTCTTCTAGTTAGTTTCCTCCCCTTGTCAGAGGTGACAGAATGTGGAAGCCTGGAGTGAATAGGGACACAGAGACATCAGGCATAAGGAAAAATGTTACTGGGTTTCCTGTCCAGGGCTTCCTTCTGTCCTCCAAGGGCTAGTGAGCCTTGGATGTGTTTATCCTTTACTCATGTTTGTGTTTTTTTTTAAAGTGAGTAAATGGCAGTAAGTTTTGTAATAAAATCATTTGATACTCTTGCAAAAAATAAAATAAAAATAGAGGTATACTTATTTGTATGGCCTATTTTATTATAATGCTTCGAGGAAATTTGTAGTTACCTCAGAAGTCTCAAATAGTTTGAACCAGAAGACAGGGAGTAGAGTTCCAGAGACTTCTGTTTCAGTTGGAGCAGTGTTTATACACTTTCTACATTGCAATTTTGCATAAAATATTATTGTCAAACAAACTTGACTGGGACTGGGGTTGTAGCTCATTCGTAAAGTACTTGCCTAGCATGTGTGAGGCATGGGGTTCAATCCTCAGCACCACATTAAATCAATGAATGAATGAATTAATTAATTAATAAAATACTGTGTCCATCTACAACTAATTGTCTTAAAAAAGGGTTTTGACCTGCAAATTTCAAGAACTGGTGACTTATGAAATGGCAGTTCCTAACTAGAGTAGTAACAATCAAATACATGTTTTTTGTTGTTCAAGAAAATTGATCTTTTTCTTAAACAACATCTTATGAACTTCTTGAACTACATGTTATGAAGTGCTTAATATGAAGTTGAAATTTTTCTGGGGCTTTCAGTGAATTACTTAATTTAAATAAAATTTTAATTCTTTGTTTTAAATATATATATGTGTGTGTACACACATGTGCATACATACATAGTAATTTTGAAACATATTCAGTTTCATATGCTTTAAATATCTTGGGATGTTTTGTTTTGACCAAATATTTTTTATATTCTTATTCATATATATTTATATTATCTTTTTGATAGTCTGGATAAAATAGTATGTGGCTAAATAGACTAGTGAGAGTAAAGTAAATTGCCTTACCACTTACACAGGTGAGATCTCTTCATCATAGTACCCTGTCAAAAAGCCTATGCTTTCTTTAATAGTATACTTATATAGAATGCAAAACACCAAGAGAGAATCCTAACATACATTATGGGACTTTTGATGATTTTGATGTGTCTATGTAGGGTGATTAATTATAAAGACTGCACCACTATGGTGAAGGATGTTAATTATGGGGAAGGCTATGCACTTTGGTATGTAGGAGATAGACAGGAAGTCTCTGTACCTTACTCTCAATTTTTTCTTAAACCTAAAGCTGCTCTAAAAACTGAAATCTTTAGAAGCAGTGAGCTTGAGCACTGCCTGATATTGATACTGTAATTCTGAAACACTCCAGTCATGATGAAAATATATTTTTACAGTAATGATCTTACTGGCAAAAAATGTATGAAGTATATTAAAGTGATCAATTTTTCTTACAAACAATTGTGAACCACATACATTTATCTTCCAGTTTTTAACACAAAATGAAATTTGAAATTGTATTTAATATACAATATTTCAATTTCCTTAGTCACAAATATGACTACGTGTATTCTTGATTTATTTTATTTCCAAATAACTGCATTTTTATACACTTTGAACTCTGGTGTTATTATATCTAGGTTTAATCTTTACTTCTATTTCTTTTCCTAATTTCTGATTTCAGAAAATGTGAAATGCTCTATTCACTATTTAATCTTCTGAATTTCAACTGTGGTAAATCTTAAGGCTGTTTTTACCTCTTCAAATTGTTCAATAATTATTCTCTGTGACATGTCTGACTCTTAATCGTAATGTCTTATGCCAAATATACCTCATGCTTTTAGCTTGGGAGCGGTGGAGTTGGTAATTGAAATGGAATACACTTGTAAATTTTGACTCCTGCCTTTCCTCTTTCCTTTCTTTCTTCTTGGAACACAGTCATAATATCTAAAATTACAGAAGTCATATTTGCAAGAATGGGAGGAATCCTGCATGCAAAGGAAGGTATAATGGGGATTAAAAGGAGTTAAGTTCACAGAGGGCATAATAAACCACCATACCTTGTCTGAATTGTTTTGAATAAATAATATGCTTCTTTTATAATAGAAATACCTTCTTGATGAAAGAAAGTCATTGGCTCATACAGTCTCAATTCTGATAGGAAAATTGTAGACATTTATTGATTTACTTTAGTAGTCAAAAATTGAGATACAGTTGAGGACAGACACAGTGTAGCACACACAAAATCATAGATACTTAGGAGTCTGAGACAGGAGAATCACAAGCTTGAGGTCAGCCTCAAGCATTTTAATAAGCCTCTATTTTAAATTAAAAAGTAATAAAAAGAAATGAGGTTGAATCTCGTGGTAGAGTGTCTCTGGGTTCAATCCCTAGCACCTTAAAAACAACAAAAATCAGAACAAAAAGGTACCCACAAAAACCTAAGATGAAGAATCATGTACATAAAATTAAGTTCTAAGCTTCTTGTAGAGTGCCCCTAGAGAATGTAAATAATAAATATTGGAAAGAATGTGAGAAAAAAGGAACACTTGTTCATTGTTGGTGGGACTCCAAATTAGTATGTCCACTCTGGAAAGCATTATGGGGATTCCTCAAAATCTAGGAATGAAACCAACATATTACCCAGCTATCCCACTTCTTGATATATATACAAAAGACCTAAAATCAGCACAGTACAGTGACTCAGACACATCAATATCTATTGCAGCACAACTAATAATAACCAAACTGAGGGACCAGAATCTATGCCATCAAGAGATGAACGAATAATGAATATGTGGTATATATACACAGTGGAGTTTTACTCAGGCTTAAAAAAGAATGAAATTATGGCACTTTCTGAAAAATGAATGGAACATCTTGTCACATGAAATAATCCAGATCCAGGAAGTCAAGTGTCTAAAGTTTTCTTTCATATGTGGAAACTAGACCTAAATAATAAGTGGGTGAGAGAAATAAAGAAAGAACTAAAAGTTGGGGAGTGGGGAGAATCCCATGAAAGTAGAACACAGTGAAGTAGAAGGAGGAGATCAAGAGGAAGGGAGGAAAGACAAGAAAATGGAAGAATGTGGAAATGAATCTGATCATATTTTACTATGTAATTATGAAAAAAATCACAATTTTATCTTTATATTGAAAGGCCCCAGCTCTATGTCTTAAACCCATAACCTAGGTCACTCCACCCCAACCCCCCTGGGAAGGTTGCACGACTTACCCGGAGGTCGTCAAACTGATAAACAGGTTGAGAAAGAACAGGGCGGATGGGGAAGCACAGACCATCTCTGAACAAACAGGAACTGATAAGCAGGAACCATAAAGATGCCAAGCAAAAATTTCCAGGAACATAGTACGAAAAATGACCTTACCCTTTAGGTGACCCATGTGCTGGATTCAAAATAGCCAATAAGAAAACTGTTGCTTACTGCGCACGTGAAACCTGCCCCTTTACCCTATAAAAAACCTGTACCCCAAAAGCCCGGTGTGCCAGTTCACTGAAGCTCTGGCTGAGGTTTTGCTGAGCACCCGCAGGCACCTGTGTACCAATAAACAGCCTCTTGCTTTTGCAGCCAGTGTCTTCGCGTGATCTTCCTTGGACAGGGGGACGGAGGGTCTTTCAATATAAATACATAGTGTACTAATTTATAACAAAACCACTTATAAATGGAAGAAAGAGCACTGGAGTAGAGGAAAAGGAACAAGGGTAGGGAGGAGGGGAAGGAACAGTAAAGTATTTAAGACCACATAAAAATAAAAATAAAAAAGGCATATTGTGTGTGCATCTACAACTACAAAAGAGTATAAAAAAAAAAAGAAAAAAGAAAAAAAAAGAAGCAGGCTGAACAATAGCCAAGTGTGAAGGTGAACCAAGTCTGGGCATCTGAAAATGGACCCGCTTTTTTTCACTGTGGATTTTTTTCTGAATCTAATTACAGCTTGATCCTTTCCAGCCAGAGTGGCAAAAATTGTTTTAAGATAAACTCCATCAAAATTAAAATCTCATTAATCATTTTCTAAATTATTTGTAATAATATAAAATGGAGATTGAAATCATTTGTTTTGAAAAAACTGTTTAAAATATTAATAACTGTGTCTGTTATTAATGGCATGTTAATGGTATGTTAAAATGGCAAAGGGACTTTCAGGTTCCTAGCGTTCCACTTTCACACCTCCCTCTTGGAATTTCAACTATCCTTATTCTGATGTGTTTTCTACCTTTAAATACATTTAGCATTTTTAACCTTTTAATTATGGAATAAGAATGTCATATGACTGTGATTTCAGATTAGATTTATTCAATAGACTCAATAAATGCAACTGGATTACAGAGATAATTTAACTTTTACTGTATTTGGCAATCAATCCGGAAACCTATTCTGAATATTTCAGAATCATATCCTGAGTTTTCCTCTTTTGGGTAACTTCAATCTTCACATCAGCTTTGAGTTTTGGTAGATAATGAATCTTATTTGTAATAATGAGAATAATCAACAACACTCTAACAAAGTGATCATTTCAAATACGGTTCTATGGTGAAGATGTTCTCAATAACATTGATAGCCAAATATTGAATTTCCTGGTCAATTACCAGGTTAAACTTTGTGTCTTCAAACCCACATTGCTTATAAATTCTGATTCTAGTTTATTATTATCATACAAAATCATTATCAATGGTTTAATTAACAGAATGATTTTGGCATATTTTGTTTCACTTTCATCTTCTGCCATTTCCTCTATAGCATCAGATAAGAGCCTTACCTAATTCAGTAAACTGAATTCTTCCACATATTTAATTCTGAAATCTAACTCAAAACTCAGTTTTTATTTTCTGGTTATTTCCTAAACTCAACAAATAAATGTCTTTGTCAACATTGTAATTCACCATAGATTTTCCCATTTCAAGTCCTGAAAAATAAGGCAGGGGAAGGCCATGAAGAGAGGGCTCTGTGCACAAGTCACCTTGTAACAGAAACCAGCAGACAACTTACCACTTATATAAAAACACTGGACTGACATGCCATGTTGCAAGCCCAATTCTATCAAACAGTTAGCTCTTATTCTAAGATTTAATTATTTTAGTTTTAATAATTAATGCTTATAAACTGTAGACATTCTATTGTTTATGAAATTTATATTGAAAATATAATCAAGGACTGTAGTTGTTAGAAATCAACCTAAAGATCTCAGTGTGGCATTTAACATTTTGAAAACAACATTCTATATTTTAGTTAAAATTTATTCAAAGTCAAACTTTAGTCCAAATGTTCAGTTAATGAACAGCTAAAATACAACCTTATGAAGCTTTTAACACATTGTGGATAATTTAAAACAAAGCTTGAAATATGAAATAAAACCAATCAAATGATTTTTTTCTTGCATAAGTATGAAAAAAAAAGACACTGGAGGGTACAGACAGAAAGATAGAACCTGTAAACATTTAAGCTTTGATATGTTCACATTTGAAAAGAAAAAAATTAAGAATTGATGAATCGATGCTATATTTTCAACAGTATTTTGTGAACTATCCATCAATTAAAAATATTCTGGTCTGATATTAAGGGTCAATTGAAAGATTCAAGCATTTCAAGTAATTAAGCAAATAACTCAAATGTGATGAAGCTCATGATCATATGTATGAAAATTGAAAATGAAATATTAAAAGTAACATTAGAAATATGCATCCTGTAATTTGGAACATACATATATGTAGCAAAAATATTATGAATTGCTTATTTTAAAACTTTACCTAATTAACATAAAGAAGTTATTTTAAATGTTTTTGTATAATATGCTAATCAATAAAACACAACCCAAAATTCTGTGTAGACTAAGTAGATGTCCAAGCATTGGCTCTTGCCCTCTTGTACCACCTGTGCACCCTGGAAATCACCCAAAGAGCACTGCATCAAGTAAATAATAATTTATCTCTTTCCCCATATTTTATTTATTAAAGAATGCAGTAATTGTCAAGTAGGACTTCTCATCAGGATGAACTGAGCAGTGGACAAGTGTTACATTCCAGATGGAAGAAAAATCTTGGCCCACCAGGAAACCATGACATTTTAATTAGCTGGAGCATCATATCAGCAGTCAATCCTGAACATGGCATTTCATGTTGTTTATAAACACCTAACTGGCAACCCCTGATTCAGTCTTTCCTGGGCCACCTCATTCACATGAATTCCTCATTATTTTACTGTGGCAATCACCCTTATTATTCAACAATCAACACTATCAGAGTGAGCATGACTCCTCAAATTCACTCACAGGGCAAATTTCTGGGCTACTGAAACTAGAGAAAGAGTAAGGGGAGTCTGTTTTCTGTAGCACTAGCAAAAGTACAGAATTTTACAAAAAAAAAAAACACAAAACAAATAATTGTGCATGACTAAGCAAGGTAGTAGAAAATTTTCTCCTATTTGAGGTCTTGTTGAAACTCAAGAATCTGATGGTGGAGGCTATACCATGCAAATCCACATTTAGTTACTTAGTCACAGTAGCTTCCAAATAGTTCAACTTTAATTGAATCCAGGCTTAGCAGATTTCTTTATCTCTGCTTGGAGGAGTGCAGTAGAAATCCTCATTGCATGAGCTGGCCACCCCAATTCTACAGAGCCTGACCATGACTGTCCTATTGTTTAAGCAGTCACTTTGCCTATCCTGTGGACTCAGATTGGAGTAGAGGGGAAGGTAAAATTCTTTTTCTTCTTTGCATTTCAGTTTGGGAAGTTCCTATTGACACTTTTCAAATTCACCGATTCTTTCCATAGCTGTATCCAGTCTACTGATGATCCCATCAAAGGACATTTCATTTTTGTCAGTGTCTTTAATTCTATCATTTCCTTTTGATTCCTCATTACCATGCCCATCCCTCCACTTGTTTTGTCCATACCTTCTTTCATGTTGTCCCCATCAGATCCCTTCATATATTAATTATTCCCAACCCGGGGTTTTAGAATCTTTTTTCATATATGTATCTGGATCAGATACTTGCTTTGAATCTTTAGATGATTTTTCTTGCTTTTTCCATGCCTATGATTTTGGGCTGAAAGTCCAACATGATATATCAGGTAAAAGGAACTGAGGTAAAGAGGCTTTTATAAAAAAAAAAAAAATTGCCATTGTAGATGGACAGCATGACTTCATTTTATTTGTTTATTTTTATGTGCTTTGAGGGATCAAACCCAGTGCCTCACTCATGCTAGCCAAGCACTCTGCCATGGAACTACACCTCCAGTCCCACAAACTGACTTTTTAATGAGAGGTTTTATGTTTTTCTGACTGGGAATCAGATTGAGTTTAATGTATCCTGGAGCTATAGGTGTCAGAAGCCTCAACTTTCTCTCATATCCTTGTTTGATTATTGTTGTTTCTCCCCCATTATCTTTGGGTTTCCCTGGAAAGTTCCTTTTGAAGAGTCTGTGTCTTTCAGTTCTCCCATTTGTAATCCACTACTATTATACTGGACCCTGTTGTTATGGTGGCAAGATGCTGAAAAGGGGACATGGTCTATAATCTAATAATTAAATCTGAGGGTTTTGTTTTCTTTAGCAGACCTGAATTCCTGTACTCTGACTGTCAAAACAGTTTTTAGCTGGTTATTTTTCCCCTCATCTTATGAGAGAAATGAATTTTATTGGCTATTTAATGGCCTTCAATCAGAGAAGCTTTTGGAAGTTTTTCTTAGGAGAAGAACTTTGTTTTGAACACAGAATTTTCTGAGTATGTTTCAAAATGGTGACTTTTAAATTTCCTCCTACCTGAAGCATGAGGGAATTTCCCCAAGTCTTCATGAAAAGAAGCTGGTGAGTCTCCTGGGGGTAAAACTCACAAAAGTGTGGGGTATCTAATGGTTGGGTCCCAGAAGTGTTCAAGTCTTTAGGTAGTCCATATTCCACCTTCACTGGTCAATTACATTTTAATTGGTTCTACTTGTTACTGGGTGCAGTTCTTCTGCTCTTCATAGACTGATTCTTTGAATTCACCTAAGTGTCCAAATTTCAAAAGTCACTCTTTTGTTATGGATCTGTGATGGATCTAGGAAGTGTTGTTGCTTTTCTATTTGGTTAGATATTTTTCTTGTTGTGAACATGAGAGTGAAAACTTCCAATATCCTCTTATTTTACCTTTATTTTATTTATTTATTTTTTAATGTGATGCTGAGAATTGAATCCAGTGCCTCACATGTGCCAGGTGAGCACTATGCCACTGAGCCACAACCCCAGCCTCCAAGCTCCTGATTTTAACTCTTTTTTCCTTTTTCTTGCTTTCTCATGGTTATTTGACCCTTTATTTTCCAATTTCATTTTGATTTATTCACGGTGCTTTTGAATATATCTTTAGAGATTACTATTTTTGTTCAAGGTATTTTATTATATATATTTCAGTCTACTAGTATTAATATTTTTAGCAGAGCAAGTAAAATGTAGAAAACTTGCTTCTCTTTATATCCCTTTATATTTTCCTATTTATGATATAATTCTCTCTGCATACACTGAGAATCACAACCAACAGGGTTATATTATTTGCTTCAACTATCTACCATGATTTACAAATTGCAAGAGTCTCTTGTGTTCATTATTCTGGCCTGATATTCTAAGATATCTTTTTTTCCTTTTCTTTCTTTTCAGAGAACTTCTATTAACCACTCTTAGCATGGTATTCTGGTGACAGATTCTTCTCTTGATTTAGAACTATCTTAAGAACTGGACGATATCTATGGTCACAGGTACTTAGCAGGCTGAGGCAAGAGGATCATGTGAGCCCAGGAGATTGGGTTTTTTGTTTTGTTTTGTATTGTTCTTTGGTTTTGGTATCAGGGATTGAGCCCAGGAGTACTCAACCACTGAGCCATATTTCCAACTCTTTTTATAGTGTTTTTTTTTTTTTTTTTTTTGGGACAGGGTCTCACTAAATTGCCAAGACTGGTTTTGAACTTGAGATCCTCATTTCTCAGCCCCCACAGCAGCTGGTGAAAAGACCCCTGCACCACCCGCTCAGGCCTATTTTAAAAGAGAAAAGAGAAAACTCTCAGGGCACGCTAAAGGTGTTTATCTAAAGATTTAGCTAAGAAAGGACAGGATAATTGGGAAAGTCAGAGGATGCCTGAACTAACCGGAGCTGATAAGCAGGAACTATAAAACTGTCCTGTAAAACTTCAGATACCCGATTCCTGACCAAGGACAGAGTAAATAGGATGAGATAACGAAGGACTGTAAATGGCAAAGTAAAATTATGGCTTGTGAAGCATGGCATCTTAAGTTCTGAGCCGCTCTATCCTTAACAAGGTTCCTTCTCGGGTCAGCTCCCCTAGCCTTCACAGATAAGGTGAGAGAAGTCTGAGTTTATACATTCTTTACCATTTTTTATGACCCATGCTGCGGGCAATTAGGGAAAGCCTGTGTTTATGCAGGTGCGGAAGAGAGGGGCTGCGGGCAATTTGGGGAAGCCTGTGTCTCCGCCTGTGTCTCTATCTTTCATCCCCCTCTCCAGTTAAAGTAAATTTATGGCTTCTCCAAGAATGTCTAAATGCTGGATTCAAAATAACCAATAAGAAATCTGTTGTTTACCGTGCGCGCGAAACCTGCCCCTTTACCCTATAAAAAACCTGTACCCCAAAGCCCGGTGTGCCAGTTCACCGAAGCTCCGGCTGAGGTTTTACTGAGCACCTGCAGGCGCCTGTGTAATCAATAAACTGCCTCTTGCTTTTGCAGCCAGTGATTACGTGAGTTCTTCCTTGGACAGGGGGTCTGAGGGTCTTTCACTGGAATTAGAGGTGCGCACAACCATGCACTCACAAGCCCAAGATTTCTAGGCCAATCTAAGCAACACAGCATCTCTTAAAATAAAAACACCCACCTCTGAAAATAAAAAAACTATCCTCAACACTCAAAAATAAATTTCTGGATTAGTTCATCATTTCTGAAGGGCATTTTTCCTGGATTAACAGTTCTTTTATTTACATGCTTGAAGTCTTTTGCCACCATCTTCCCCAGTTTCTGATGGGAAATCCCCAGTTTCTGATGGGAAATCTGCTTCTATGTGACTTGGGTCTTGCCTGTGGGTGAGGTCTCATTTCTCTCTCACTGCTTTTGAGAGTTTTCTTTTCTTTTTAAATTAAGAGCTGTCATAAACTTGACTATGATGTGGATTTATTCTGGATTATCCTGTTTAGAGTTTACTCATGTTTTTCAGTCTATGTCTTTTGCCAAATTTGGGATCTTTTCAGTCACTCCTCCTTGGAAATTTTTTAACCCCAACCATTCTCTCCTCTTCTGAACTCCAAAGATGTGGATGTTAGATCTTTTGCTACAGTGTCACAGTTTTTGAAGTAATGTTATTTTTTTTCTTTTGTGCTTCAGTGTATTTTCTCTGTTGTTCAGATTTGGTAATTTCTATTGCTCAATCTTCAGGTTCACTGATCTTCAGTTCAGTCCATTCTGTTAAAACCATCCATTGAGGTTTGACTTTGGTTGTACTCTTCTGCAGGAAATCATCTGTCTATAACTGGAAGTTCCTATTTCCAGGATGTTTTTAATTTTTAAAATGTTTCTTTATTCTTCATCATGGCCTGCCTACATTTTGCTTATTTCCTTGATCTTGTTCAATGGGTGTTGCTCCCTCCTATATACCTAAAATGGCAGAGAATGGATAAATTTGCTGAGGACCTCACTAACAGATGTAATATTTTTATAAAGGTAGTTGCATCTTTTTTCTCAGAATATTGTGGGGGTAAATTCCTTTGTTAACTTATAGAAGTTACACTTAGAAAAAACTGAGAAAAGATAAGGATTTTTTGTTGTTGTTAAAAACAAATTGTTTTGGTTATGTGTGCTTTTTTAATTTGGATTTCCTAACACCTAAATCTTTGTATTTTTTTAAGCATGACTTTTTAAGTGCATCTCATAAATTTTAATATTATATTTTCATTATCATTTCAAAATATTTTAAAATTTTAATTCTGATGTAGATCTGTGGATTTTAAATGATATTTCTTAATTTACAAATATGTGAGGATTTCCTAGTTTTCTTTTTATTAAAAATTTATAAAGGCCTAGCCTGTGATTGGCATTCAAAAACATGTCATGTTTACTTGGAAAGAATGTAAAATTTATATCTGTCAGTTGCATTGTTCTGTACATGAAGAGGGTTATGTTTATAAATGATTTTGTCTGTGTATTCAATTAGTTCCTGGAAGAGTTGGATCAGAATTGCTTACCATTTTGTTAATTTGTCCATTTAGTTGTGTACTGTCAGTTTTTGCTATTTGTTTTGAGACTATATAATAAAGTTTAGAATTGTTAAAAAAAGTAAGGAAGTGACATTAAGTCTCCAAACATCATAGGGCTTCCTGGACTCATACGTAATTATAGTACATAATTGTAGTACTTTGTAAAATCACAAAAACAGTAAGAGGTTTTGATATTTCCTCTCTTAAAGGCATTTTTTTAGCACAAACTTGGGTTTGTAATCCCTGGAGCCAAGCAGTGTTTCTGCAACCTTTTTGTCCTGATTCATTTTCTCATTCACTCCAGGTGATCAGTCAAAATACATTTGGACAAAAACAGCAATGTCCCCCATCACCATATCAATTTGGCCATAATTGTACCATTCTCATAACAACAGCCATCTAACTGAATCTTTGCAGAGGGCTTTTAAGAACATTGTCATACAAAGTCACTGACAACACTGAGCAGATCCTGCAAGTCAGCATCTCACAAAAGAGACAGCAATCAAGGGGATTGGGTAGAGAAAGGGTGAAGTGTGTTCATTACATCTTTCCAGAAGTCCAAGTGCTCACTTTCTTGTAAAACAGGTTATGTGATCCTTTTGTACGTCAGTATTTTTAGAAGAAATAGCAACATTTTTTATTTTAAATTATTTATTTTTTAAATTTTTTACAGACTGCATTTTGATTCATTGTACACAAATGGTTACATCATTTTGTTTCTATGTTTGTACATGGCATGTAGATTCCTACCATTCATGTAATCATACATGTACATAAGGTAATTATGACTGTCTCATTCTACCATTTTTCATATCCCCCCTACCTGTCATAATCTAATGTCTACATAATCTATAGTTCCTCCATTCTTCTCTCACTCCCCCCCAAAATCCCCATTATATATCATTTTCCACTTATCAGGGGAAACATTCGACCTTTGGTTTTTTGGGATTGGCATATTTCACTTTGCATGATATTCTCCAGTTCCATCCATTTATTTGCAAATGCCATAATATTATTCTTCTTTATGGCTGAATCCTATTCCATTGTGTGTATATACCACAGTTTCTTTATACATTCATCTGTTGAAGGGCATCTAGGTTGATTCCACAATCTAGCTATTGTTAACTGAACTGCTATGAACATTGATGTGACTGTGTTACTGTAGTATGCTGATTTTAAGTCCTTTGGGTATAAACTGAGGAGTGGGATAACTGAGTCAAAAGGGGAGTTCATTCCAAGTTTTCTGAGGATTCTCCACACTGCTTTCCAGAGTGGCTGCACCAGTTTGCAGCTCCACCAGCAATGTAAAAGTGTGCCTTTTCCCCCACATCCATGCCAATATCTATTATTGTTCATGTTCTTGATATTAGCCATTCTAATTGGAGTAAGATAAAATCTTAGAGTTGTTTTAATTTGCATTTCTCTAATTACTGAGATGTTGAATACTTCTTCATATATTTATTAATCACGTGTATGTCTTCTTCTGTAAAATGTCTGTCCACTTCCTTGGTGCATTTGTTGATTGAGTTCTTTGTATTTTTGGTGTAAAATTTTATAAGTTCTTTATAAATTTTGGAGATAAGTGCTCTATCTGAAGTACATATAGAAAAGATTTTCTCCCACTCTGTAGGCTCTCTTTTCACATTATTGATTGTATTCTTTGCTGAGAAAATGTTTTCAGTTTGAGTCCATCCCATTTATTGATTCTTGCTTTGATTTCTTGTGCTTTGGGAGGCTTGTTAAGGAAGTCTGATCCTAAGCCAACTTGAAGAAGATTTGGGCCTTCTTTGTCTTCTATTTGATGCAGCCTCTCTGGTCTAATTCCTAAGTATTTGATCCATTTTGAGTTGAGTTCTGTGCAGGGTGTGAGGTAGAGATTTAATTTCATTTTATTGCATATGAATTTATAGTTTTGCCAGCACCATTTGTTGAACAGGCTATCTTTTCTCCATTGTATATTTTTAGCTCCTAAGTCTAGTATGAGGTGAATATTTATGTGGGTGTGTCTCTGTGTCTTCTCTTCTCTACCATTGGTCTGCCTATCTATTTTGGTGCCAATACCATGCTGTTTTTGTTACTATTTCTCTGTGGTATAGTTTAAGGTCTGGTATTGTGATACCTCCTTTTTATTGTGGTGCTGGGGATTAGAACCCTGAACTTTTTGCATGCATTGTGTAAGTCAGTGCTTAATGGCATAATACTTTGTTACTTCCTCTGTGCACAAATCCCAGAGTGAGGAAATAACTAGCACAACTGACAGTGTGTATACAGGTAGGACTGAAGTGACTGCAGCATTTTTCTGCAAATCTGAAGAACCTGATTATATTACCAAGCATATTAGTTCATCATCTGTTTCTTCTGGAACTGTGGACAAAACTGTAGATGTGTCTACTAGAAAGGAAACTGATACAGAATCTACAAGCCAAGGTAAAACTTAATGTGTTTCTATAATCATGTATCACATAAAAGTGCATCTGTATGTTTGAAAAGATAGACTTTTGAAGATATGAAGGGGCATAAGATATAAGCAGTGCTAAGAAGGAAGGTCATACTGCATTGCCAACCAAAAAATAATCATATATCTTTATTGTTAGACCTGTGATTACAGGGATTACATAGTATTGTGACTCTTGACCTGTTTGCCTGAACATAAAAGATAATAGTTTACTTACATGGTGATTTTCTTTGTGATAATGTTTCTATTTTAGTATTGTTTAATAGTATTGCTCAAGCTTTTATTTCTTTTTTATAATTCTAAAACTTTGGCAAATTATTCAATTATAGAAACTAATGTTTGGTATTGCTTTCTTCCCATTATTCCATTCTAATTGTTTATTTTTTTTTGAGGTGGAAGAAGTGTCTCTGTAAATTGTATTACTTTATAATATATGGTAGATAAATTTTTCCCCAAAGGAGTCCTAAATAAGTCACAAATATTACATTTATAGATACTTAAGAGTTTTACTATGGTAGAAGAGGAAGGTAATTGCACACCTAAAACCCCTACATTTTCAGACAAATTAGTAAAGCATAGTGATTTCAGAGATCATACAGAATTTAGATAACCCTTAGTTTCTGATGATCAAATGTAAATGGGATGTTTAGTTTTGTGAGCTTTTTTATAATACAGAACACAAAATATTTTTATACAGATGTTTTCTGAAATCCTGCTCTCCATTTCTTGATTTAGCAACTTTTTGAAAAGACTTTATGAAGCAGAAACTGTATGATTGTGTAAGGTAGCTTAATAGTTCACCACCTCATTAATTTTTTGGCATGCACTTTGTGAAGTATTGTATTCATTGTGAATAGTACCTGTAAACTTGATATTACTGAAGAAGCTCAAAATTGGATGTAAAATTTACCAAAATATAGAAATTACCAAAATATAGTAGCTAAAACCCCCTAGACTGTAGTATAGAAAGTCTTGTCCTTTTTTCAGTCCTGGGGAAAGCTTTGATGTTCAGAACATCTTAAATAAAGTAATAAATTGTTCTTTTTCTTTTGTCATTGGAAAATAAAACAGTTTTATTTGGAAGTGGTAGAGGACTGTCATTTGCAGATTTGTCTGCCAGTAATTCTGGGGATTTTGCCTTTGGTCCTAAAGATAAGATTAAGAAGTTATTTTAATCATGTTAACAGAACAAAACACAACTTAAAGAACCAGTCTTTGTTACAGTGTTGTCACTAAAGTAGCACTTTCCCATTTACTAAGTGTTCTCATAATGAAGGACTTCTATGATTTATTGTATTAGGGATTGAACCCAGAGTTCCTCTATCACTGAGTGTACATTGCCCACACCTTTTTAAAATTTTATTTTGAGTCAGGGTTTCATTAAGTTGCTAAGGCTGTTCTTAAACCTGTGATTCTCCTGCCTCAGCATTCACAATCACTGGAATTACAGATCTACAGGACAACACCCTGATTAATTTTATTATTAATAATATAACCATAAGAATTTTTAAAATTTTGTACAAATTATTCTAATGTTCTTCCCTGTCCTTAAATGCATAACTATTTTTCAGTTTTGAAAAAATTCTGACTTTGATAATGTTATTCTTTTAACTACATGTACTTTTAGATTTGATTTGTTGATATTTCAAGAATTAGGAATCTACTTTTTCCCCACTTCTTAAGGTACTAGGGACTGACCCCAGGGCCTCACACATGGTAGGCAAGCCCTCTACCACTAAATTTTATCTCCATCCCTGAATCTGCATTTTTTAAGGAGCTAATTTGGATTTTAGTATTATGGTCATGCTAATTTATGGTGCTGAAATAAATTTATAAATGATGTACTTTCTCATTCTCTATCAGTGATATTTCTATTTTTAATCTATTTGGTAGCATTTCTATAAAACAGTACATTTGTACAAATGATTTCATCATTTAACTGTTTCAAGATTATTAGCATAAGGCTGTTCATTTTTTTTCTCATTCTTATGTCTTTCATATCTGTGAAATCATGTAAATTTCATGTCTGAACCATCCAAACTGTTCTTACATAAGATGTTTGATTTATGGGATACATTTTATAAAAGGTATATGCTTAAATGATTAATGCAATTCAAATAACTATTATCCCACTTAGTTACACTTTTTTTTTCACAGCTTCTGCTACTGTAGAGCAGTAAACTACTTTGGGATATAATGTTACATTAGAATTCATGACCTCCCCTTTAACATGTTTCTTTATTTTTGTTTTTCATAATACCTTAAAAAGTAAAAGAACTAATAAGTCAGCACATATAACAATATAGTGGGTACAGTTTTCTGCAAAAAAAATGCCAAATAAAATTTGGTGTGTTTGCTGCTTATTGCTCAGTATAACCAAGTACTCTATCATGATTGCATACTAACATATAAAATAGGAAAATCATAAGGGGAAAGACTTACTTAAATAAGTCTTACTTACTACATTCTGTCCTCACCATCACTTCTCCATTTTTATGAGATCATTCCATTCACCATCCGCTTTTCTTATGTTCTTACTTTGTTTTACTTAATTTATTTTGTTCTTAAGGTTTGACAGGAATCAGGAATCAGTGTGCTTTTCTTTTCACAGAAATAACTTTTGGCTTTCTCAGTTCTTTTTTTGTTTTGTTTTGTTTAATTGCAGATTAACAGATTATATTTGTTTTCTTGGGTATTGAATTCTTGCTTTAATTTAAGATGTGCTTGTTATGGTAACTGAAAGTATAAATTACTTGCAGTTTTGTGTGAGTTGACCTTGCCAGAATATTTTAAACTTTTTTTGGGGATGGGGTTGTTCTGGGACTGAACCCAGGGATGCTTTACTGAACTTCAGTTCCAACCTTTTTAATTTAAAGACAGAAACTTAATAAGCTACTTAGAGCTTCACAAATTGCTGAGACTGCCTTTGAAATTTCAGTCCTCTAACCTCTGCCTCCCTAACCATCCTACCTAGCTTATTTTAAACATTTTTAATAGTTGTATCAGTTGTTGAAAATGATAATGTTGCACTAATAATATAAGAGCAGGATTTTAAAAACCTTTAAAAGTAGATTATGTGGTTTACATATCCTCATTTTTTCTCAGATAAAAATTTCCAGTAGGCAAATACTGGAGCAACGGTGTTTGGAACACAGACAACCAGTAAAGCTGGTGAAGATGAACATGGTAGTGATGAAGAAGTAGATCATAGTGAAGATTTTCATTTTGAACCAATAGTGTCATTATCAGAAGTAAATGTCAGGGAATGAAAATTTTACTAATTACTTAATTTTCATTTTAAGCTCAAAACTTACCCTGGATTGATTTGTTAGGACTATGGTTGCTTTCTTTCAGAATACTTATAATCTGAATGTTAGCTCTATTTGTTAGACATCAGTGCTTTTTTTTTTTTCACTTTTGTCTTTTGTTTTCGGTACTGGGGATTTAACCCAGGAGTACTTTGCCACTAAGCTACATCCTTAGTTCTTTATTTTTTATTTTGAGACAGGGTCTTCCAAAGTTGCTTAGGTTCTCATTAAATTGCTGAGGCTGGCCTTGAACTTGAAATCCTCCTGCCTCTGCTTACAGAGTCACTGGGATTACAAGAATGTACCACTGTGCCTGGCTTAGGCATTCAACTTTGAAGTATACTTCTGGTTGTTTCTCCTTGTTTTTTTTTTTGTTTTTGTTTTTGTTTTTGTTTTTTTTTGTTTGTTTGTTTTTTGTTTTAGCAGTGCTGGAGATTAAACCCAAGGACCTCAGACATGCTATGCAAGTGCTGTATCACAGATCTACCTGAGACCTTTTTTTAAAGCTGTATAGATTTTGCTTTTTAATTAGTATATGCAATTGTTGGGAAGAAATAACTTTTTTCATATGTTGTTAGAATACCATGTTTGTTTTCATACTGTATATCTGGGGATAAAGTAATTTCCATAATTTCCAAAGTCATTTCAGTAAAAAGTAACCTTTTACAGTTTTTGGACAAGAATGTTATTTTAGGAAAATTATTTTGTCATTTTTCAACCTCAGTCAGTAGTTAATATTTCTTTTCAAGAACCAGCACTTTTTGAAGCCTCTTAACCTATAAAGTAAAATCTATTAATATCCTTACAAGGAAAATCTGTTGAAAAATTTGGATTTTTTGAAATTTGTTATGGAATTATAAGCATCAGCTTACAGATGAGCCTCATCTTTTTTCATAAGTAGAAGTAAAATCTGGAGAAAAAGATGAAGAAATTTTGTTTAAAGAGAGAGTCAAACTTTATAGATGGGATAAAGATGTCAGTCAGTGGAAGGAACAAGGTGTTGGAGATACAAATATTCTTTGACATACAATGAAGAATTACTATTGGATTCTAATTAGAAGAGGCCAGGTGTTTAAAGTGTGTGCAAACCATGTTATTACCAAAACAATGAGATTAAAACCCCTAAATATTTCAAATAATGCTTTAGTTATGATTGCTTGAGATTATGCTAGTGAGTTTCTAACTTTGGATGCTAATTTTCTTTCTTTTTTGACTTTTCCAAAAACCATAAGGAACATAAAATAATTTATAAATTATGCTAATATTCTGGTCACTTGTTTTTCCAATAGATGGAAAAGCAAAAGTGGAACAACTTGCAATGAGATTTAAAAAAAAAGAAATGACTGAGTCTTTTAAGAAAAAATTTGAAGAATGTCAACAAAATTTATTGAAACTCCATAGAGAAGTATCTATGGCAGCAGAGTTATCAAAGGAGACAAATCCTGTGGTATTTTTTGATGTTTGTGTGGATGATGAACATTTGAATTACTTTCAAATGTTGTTTTCTGAACTGCTGAGAACTTCAGAGCACTGTGCACTGGAGAGAAGGACTTTGGTTTTAAGAACTCTATTTTTCACAGAGTAATTCCAGATTTTGTTTGCCAAGTAAGTATTAACTACCTGTAGTAATTGAAGTCACAAAGAATGTACACCACAGTAACTTGGGGAATTTGTGAATTTCTTCTTGACCTCATCATGTAGTTTTCTTAAGATTTCTTTAGCTTTCCCAAATAAGAGTGTCATCACCACTGGTTCCCTAATTCTGCCCAGAAGTTTCAAACTCAAAAGGGTCCAAATTTCTAACACCTGAAACATGCTGGAACTTGAGGGTGGAGAAGAGGCCTTTTTATTTTTTATCTTCATTCAAAAATAAGTATTTAGTTTTTAAAATGCATTCTTAAGGATACTGGGTGGTCAGGACTTACCCTATAGTGGCAACTACTATGTATATTTTATATTTTACTCAGGATTCCTATTAATTGAAATCTTTCTTTCTAGGGGAGATATCACAAAATGTAATGGAACAGGAGGACAGTCCATTTATTGAGATATATTTGAAGATGAGAACTTTGATTTGAAACATACTGTTCTGCTTACTGTCTACAGCCAATTGAGGTCAATACTAATAATTCTCAATTTTTATGGCACTGAACAAGCAGAACATTTGGACTTTAGCATGTAGTATTTTTTTTTTTATGGACAGCATGGATATTGAGAAAAAGATTGAT
>NW_025920260.1:271654-298028 GCF_902686445.1 Sciurus carolinensis | reverse complement strand
AGGTAAATGAATTGGAGCAGAATTTACTGTGCACTTGGCGGTTAGGGTCGTGTGTCTCCCCTCATCCGCTACCTTTGCCAGACTCCCCTTGACGTCCGCTACCGTGGGAAGCGCGGGTGTCACGCCCCCATGCCGGTCTTAAACCAGACGTATCCGGTTGTGCCTTTCGGAGTTTCAGTCAAGGATCACTGACCAATGCCGGTCTTAAACCAGGTTCCCCCGGTCGTGCCTTTTGGAGTTTCAGAGGTACTAGAGACTGACCTCAGTTAGCCAAGTGCCTCAGTTTACATATTAAATAAACATATATATATTAATATGGGTGTAAATCAACTCAAGATAATAAATATAACTATATATGAATTATTATATATATACATATATGCTGACTGGCCTGTGGGAGATATATTCTGTTAAGGCTAAGGGATTTTCTTACCAATCCACGGTCCCGCGATGTTCGTCCAGAGAATCCTGCCGACTACGCCAGCTGAAGCGAGCAGCACCGCAGCGCTTCTTTGTCTTGAAGGGCAGCTAGACTTCTCTGAGTTGCCAATCAGAGGACGACGAGACGTACGGGATTGAGGACACGATCACACGGAGATGGCAAACCAACGAATGGTTTATTTTATGATGCTCTCACACACAGGGGGGCACGCCAGCCAGCTTAATGACCTGACCGTGACCGTGCGCAGACGGTCTCGGAGCAGGTATTAGCCCCAAGCAGGATTACAATCCGGGGTTTTTATATGTTTCACACAGGGCATATCTTATCTACCACACACAGCCTAGTACTTTATCTAGTCCTACAGCTTAGGGTTGCCTAATTTGCATAATTAGTATCAGTTCACTCCTCTTAGTACTTTATCTAGTCCTACAGCTTAGGGTTGCCTAATTTGCATAATTAGTATCAGTTCACTCCTCTTAGTACTTTATCTAGTCTTACAGCTTAGGGTTGCCTAATTTGCATAACTAGTATCAGTGCACTCCTCTTAGTCTGAGCTTAGAGAGCTCTTGTTTTACATTTGCAAAGCACTCCTCCTGGCCTGAGCTTTAGAGAGCTCTTGTTTTACATTTACAAAGCTCTGTTTTACATTTATAAATCTTTGCTCCATTCAGATTGGCATTCAAACATGTCATGTTTACTTGGAAAGAATGTAAAATTTATATCTGTCAGTTGCATTGTTCTGTACATGAAGAGGGTTATGTTTATAAATGATTTTGTCTGTGTATTCAATTAGTTCCTGGAAGAGTTGGATCAGAATTGCTTACCATTTTGTTAATTTGTCCATTTAGTTGTATACTGTCAGTTTTTGCTATTTGTTTTGAGACTACATAATAAAGTTTAGAATTGTTAAAAAAAAGTAAGGAAGTGACATTAAGTCTCCAAACATCATAGGACTTCCTGGACTCATACATAATTATAGTACATAATTGTAGTACTTTGTAAAATCACAAAAACAATAAGAGTTTTGATATTTCCTCTCTTAAAGGCATTTTTTTAGTACAAACTTGGGTTTGTAATCCCTGGAGTCAAACAGTGTTTCTGCAACCTTTTTGTCCTGATTCATTTTCTCATTCACTCCAGGTGATCAGTCAAAATACATTTGGACAAAAACAGCAATGTCCCCCATCACCATATCAATTTGGCCATAATTGTACCATTCTCATAACAACAGCCATCTAACTGAATCTTTGCAGAGGGCTTTTAAGAACGTTGTCATACAAAGTCACTGACAACACTGAGCAGAGCTTGCCAGTCAGCATCTCACAAAAGAGACAGCAATCAAGGGGATTGTGTAGAGAAAGGATGAAGTGTTTTCATTACATCTTTCCAGAAGTCCAAGTCCTCACTTTCTTGTAAAACAGGTTATGTGATCCTTTTGTACGTCAGTATTTTTAGAAGAAATAGCAACATTTTTTATTTTATTTTATTTTATTTATTTTTTTAACATTTTTTATTTTAAATTATTTATTTTTTAAATTTTTTACAGACTGCATTTTGATTCATTGTACACAAATGGTTACATCATTTTGTTTCTATGTTTGTACATGGCATGTAGATTCCTACCATTCGTGTAATCATACATGTACATAAGGTAATTATGACTGTCTCATTCTACCATTTTTCATATACCCCCTACCTGTCATAATCTAATGTCTACATTATCTAAAGTTCCTCCATTCTTCTCTCACTCCCCCCCAAAACCCCCATTATATATCATTTTCCATTTATCAGGGGAAACATTTGACCTTTGGTTTTTTGGGATTGGCTTATTTCACTTAGCATGATATTCTCAAATTCCATCCATTTATTTGCAAATGCCATAATATTATTCTTCTTTATGGCTGAATCCTATTCCATTGTGTGTATATACCACAGTTTCTTTATCCATTCATCTGTTGAAGGGCATCTAGGTTGATTCCACAATCTAGCCATTGTTAACTGAACTGCTATGAACATTGATGTGGCTGTGTTACTGTAGTATGCTGATTTTAAGTCCTTTGGGTATAAACTGAGGAGTGGGATAACTGAGTCAAAAGGGGGATTCATTTCAAGTTTTCTGAGGATTCTCCACACTGCTTTCCAGAGTGGCTGCACCAGTTTGCAGCTCCACCAGCATTGTAAAAGTGTGCCTTTTCCCCCACATCCATGCCAATATCTATTATTGTTTGTGTTCTTGATATTAGCCATTCTAATTGGAGTAAGATAAATCTTAGAGTTGTTTTAATTTGCATTTCTCTAATTACTGATATGTTGAACACTTTTTCATATATTTATTAATCACCTGTATGTCTTCTTCTGTAAAATGTCTGTCCACTTCCTTGGCCCATTTATTGATTGAGTTCTTTGTATTTTTGGTGTAAAATTTTATAAGTTCTTTATAAATTTTGGAGATAAGTGCTCTATCTGAAGTACATATAGAAAAGATTTTCTCCCACTCTGTAGGCTCTCTTTTCACATTATTAATTGTATTCTTTGCTGAGAAAATGTTTTCAGTTTGAGTCCATCCCATTTATTGATTCTTGCTTTGATTTCTTGTGCTTTGGGAGACTTGTTAAGGAAGTCTGATCCTAAGCCAACTTGAAGATTTGGGCCTTCTTTGTCTTCTATTTGATGCAGACTCTCTGGTATAATTCCTAAGTACTTGATCCATTTTGAGTTGAGTTCTGTGCAGGGTGAGAGGTAGAGGTTTAATTTCATTTTACTGCATATGGATTTATAGTTTTGCCAGCACCATTTGTTGAACCGGCTATCTTTTCTCCATTGTATGTTTTTAGCTCCTATGTCTAGTATGAGGTGAATATTTATGTGAGTGTGTCTCTGTGTCTTCTCTTCTCTACCATTGGTCTGCCTATCTATTTTGGTGCCAATACCATGCTGTTTTTGTTACTATTTATCTGTGGTATAGTTTAAGGTCTGGTATTGTGATACCTCCTTTTTATTGTGGTGCTGGGGATTAGAACCCTGACCTTTTTGCATGCAAGGTATAAGTCAGTGCTTAATGGCATAATACTTTGTTACTTCCTCTGTGCAGAAATCCCAGAGTGAGGAAATAACTAGCACAACTGACAGTGTGTATACAGGTAGGACTGAAGTGACTGCAGCATTTTTCTGCAAATCTGAAGAACCTGATGATATTACCAAGCATATTAGTTTATCATCTGTTTCTTCTAGAACTGTGGACAAACCTGTAGATTTGTCTACTAGAAAGGAAACTGATACAGAATCTACAAGCCAAGGTAAAACTTAATGTGTTTCTATAATCATGTATCACATAAAACTGCACCTGTATGTTTGAAAAGATAGACTTTTGAAGATATGAAGGGGCATAAGATATAAGCAGTGCTAAGAAGGAAGGTCATACTGCATTGCCAACCAAAAAATAATCATATATCTTTATTGTTAGACCTGTGATTACAGGGATTACATAGTATTGTGACTCTTGACCTGTTTGCCTGAACATAAAAGATAATAGTTTACTTACATGGTGATTTTCTTTGTGATATTGTTTTTATTTTAGTATTGTTTAATAGTATTGCTCAAGCTTATAGTTCTTTTTTATAATCCTAAAATTTTGGCAAATTATTCAATTATAGTAACTAATGTTTGGTATTGCTTTCTTCCCATTATTCCATTCTAATTGTTTATTTTTTTTTGAGGTGGAAGAAGTGTCTCTGTAAATTGTATTACTTTATAATATATGGTAGATAATTTTTTCCCCAAAAGGAGTCCTAAATAAGTCACAAATATTACATTTATAGACACTTTAGAGTTTTACTATGGTAGAAGAGGAAGGTAATTGCACACCTAAAAACTCTACATTTCCAGACAAATTAGTAAAGCATAGTGATTTCAGAGATCATACAGAATTTAGATAACCCTTAATTTCTGATGATCAAATGTAAATGGGACATTTAGTTTTTGTGAGCTTTTTTATAATACAGAACACAAAATATTTTTATACAGATGTTTTCTAAAATCCTCCTCTCCATTTCTTGATTTAGCAACTTTTTGAAAAGACTTTATGAAGCAGAAACTGTATGATTGTGTAATGTAGCTTAATAGTTCACCACCTCATTAATTTTTTGGCATGCACTTTGTGTAGTATTGTATTCATTGTGAATAGTACCTGTAAACTTGATATTACTGAAGAAGCTCAAAATTGGATGTAAAATTTACCAAAATATAGAAATTTCCAAAATATACTAGCTAAACCCCCCTAGACTGTAGTATAGAAAGTCTTGTCCTTTTTTCAGTCCTGGGGAAAGCTTTGATGTTCAGAACATCTTAAATAAAGTATAAATTGTTCTTTTTCTTTTGTCAGTGGAAAATAAAACAGTTTTATTTGGAAGTGGTAGAGGACTGTCATTTGCAGATTTGTCTTCCAGTAATTCTGGGGATTTTGCCTTTGGTCCTAAAGATAAGATTAAGAAGTTATTTTAATCATGTTAACAGAACAAAACACAACTTAAAGAACCAGTCTTTGTTACAGTGTTTTCACTAAAGTAGCACTTTCCCATTTACTAAGTGTTCTCATAATGAAGGACTTATATGATTTATTGCATTAGGGATTGAACCCAGGGGTCCTCTATCACTGAGTGTACATTGCCCACACCTTTTTAAAATTTTATTTTGAGGCAGGATTTCATTAAGTTGCTAAGGCTGTTCTTAAACCTGTGATTCTCCTGCCTCAGCATTCACAATCACTGGAATTACAGATCTATAGGACAACACCCTGATTAATTTTATTATTAATAATATAACCATGAGAATTTTTAAAATTTTGTACAAATTATTCTATTCCCTGTCCTTAAATGCAGAACTATTTTTCAGTTTTGAAAAAATTCGGACTTTGGTAATGTTATTCTTTTAACTATATGTACTTTTAGATTTGATTTGTTGATATTTCAAGAATTAGGAATCTACTTTTTCCCCTCTTCTTAAGGTACTAGGGATTGACCCCAGGGCTTCACACATGGTAGGCAAGCCCTCTACCACTAAATTTTATCTCCATCTCTGAATCTGCATTTTTTAAGGAGATAATTTGGATTTTAGTATTATGGTCATGCTAATTTATGGTGCTGAAATAAATTTATAAATGATGTGCTTTCTCATTCTCTATCAGTGATGTTTCTATTTTTAATCTATTTGGTAGCATTTCTATAAAACAGTACATTTGTACAATTGATTTCATCATTTAATTGTTTCAAGATTATTAGCAGAAGGCTGTTCATTTTTTTTCTCATTCTTATGTCTTTCATATCTGTGAAATCATGTAAATTCATGTCTGAACCATCTAAACTGTTCTTATATAAGATGTTTGATTTATGGGACAAATTTTATAAAAGTATATGCTTAAATGATTAATGCAATTCAAATAACTATTATCCCACTTAGCTATACTTTTTTTTTTCACAGCTTCCACTACTGTAGAGCAGTAAACTACTTTGGGATATAATGTTACATTAGAATTCATGACCTCCCTTTAACATGTTTCTTTATTTTTGTTTTTCCTAATACCCTAAAAAGTAAAAGAGCTAATAAGTTAGCACACATAACAATATAGCGGATACAGATTTCTGCAAAAAAAAAATGCCAAATGAAATTTGGTGTGTTTGCTGCTTATTGCTCAGTATAACCAAGTACTCTATCATGATTGCATACTAACATTTAAAATAGGAAAATCATAAGGAGGAAGACTTACTTAAATAAGTCTTACTCACTACATTCTGTCCTCACCATCAGTTCTCCATTTTTGTGAGATCATTCCATTCACCATCCGCTTTTCTTATGTTCTTACTTTGTTTTACTTAATTTATTTTGTTCTTAAGGTTTGACAGGAATCAGGAATCAGTGTGCTTGTCTTTTCACAGAAATAGCTTTTGGCTTTCTCAGTTCTTTTTTTGTTTTGTTTTGTTTAATTGCAGATTAACAGATTATATTTGTTTTCTTGGGTATTGAATTCTTGCTTTAATTTAAGATGTGCTTGTTATAGTAACTGAAAGTATAAATTCCTTGCAGTTTTGTTTGTGAGTTGACCTTGCCAGAATATTTTAAACTTTTTTGGGGTGGGGTTGGTCTGGGATTGAACCCAGGGATGCTTTACTGAGCTTCAGTCCCAACCTTTTAAATTAAAGACAGAACCTTACTAAGTTACTTAAAGCTTCACCAAATTGCTGAGACTGCCTTTGAAATTTCAGTCCTCTAGTCTCTGCCTCCCTAACCATCCTACCTGGCTTATTTTAAACATTTTTAATAGTTGTATCAGTTGTTGAAAATGATGATGTTGCACTAATAATCTAAGAGCAGGATTTTAAAAACCTTTAAAAAGTATATTATGTGGTTTACATATCCTCATTTTTTCCTCAGATAAAAATTTCCAGTGGGCAAATACTGGAGCAACAGTGTTTGGAACACAGACAACCAGTAAAGCTGGTGAAGATGAACATGGTAGTGATGAAGAAGTAGTTCATAGTGAAGATTTTCATTTTGAACCAATAGTGTCATTATCAGAAGTAAATGTCAGGGAATGAAAATTTTACTAATTACTTAATTTTCATTTTAAGCTCAAAACTTACCCTGGATTGATTTGTTAGGACTATGGTTGCTTTCTTTCAGAATACTTATAATCTGATGTAGTAGCTCTATTTGTTAGACATCAGTGCTTTTTTTTTTTCACTTTTGTCTTTTGTTTTTGGTACTGGGGATTTAACCCAGGAGTACTTTGCCACTAAGCTACATCCTTAGTTCTTTATTTTTTATTTTGAGACAGGGTTTTGCAAAGTTGCTTAGGTTCTCATTAAATTGCTGAGGCTGGCCTTGAACTTGAAATCCTCCTGCCTCTGCTTCCAGAGTCACTGGGATTACAAGAATGTACCACTGTGCCTGGCTTAGGCATTCAGCTTTGAAGTATACTTCTGGTTGTTTTTCCTTTTTTTTTTTTTTTTGTTTTTTTTTGTTTGTTTTGTTTTAGCAGTGCTGGAGATTAAACCCAAGGACCTCAGACATGCTATGCAAGTGCTGTATCACAGATCTACCTGAGACCTTTTTTAAAGTTGTATAGATTTTGCTTTGTAATTAGTATATTCAATTGTTGGGAAGAAATACCTTTTTTTCATATGTTGAAAGAATATCATGTTTGTTTTCATACTGTATATCTGGGGATAAAGTAATTTCCTTAATTTCCAAAGTCATTTCTGTAAAAAGTAATCTTTTACAGTTTTTGGACAAGAATGTTATTTTAGGAAAATTATTTTGCCATTTTTCAACCTCAGTCTGTATTTAATATTTCTTTTCAAGAACCAGCACTTTTTGAAACCTCTTAACCTATAAAGTAAAATCTATTAATATCCTTACAAGGAAAATCTGTTGAAAAATTTGGATTTTTTGAAATTTGTTATGGAATTATAAGCATCAGCTTACAGATGAGCCTCATCTTTTTTCATAAGTAGAAGTAAAATCTGGAGAAAAAGATGAAGAAATTTTGTTTAAAGACAGAGCCAAACTTTATAGGTGGGATAAAGATGTCAGTCAGTGGAAGGAGCACAGTGTTGGAGATATAAAGATTCTTTGACATACAATGAAGAATTACTATCAGATCCTAATTAGAAGAGACCAGGTGTTTAAAGTGTGTGCAAACCATGTTATCACCAAAACAATGAGATTAAAACCCCTAAATATTTCAAATAATGCTTTAGTTATGACTGCTTGAGATTATGCTAGTGAGTTTCTAACTTTGGATGCTAATTTTCTTTCTTTTTTGGACTTTTCTAAAAACCATAAGGAACATAAAATAATTTATAAGTTATGTTAATATTCTGGTCACTTGTTTTTCCAATAGATGGAAAAGCAAAAGTGGAACAACTTGCAGTGAGATTTAAAACAAAAGAAATGACTGAGTCTTTTAAGAAAAAATTTGAAGAATGTCAACAAAATTTATTGAAACTCCATAGAGAAGTATCTATGGCAGCAGAGTTATCAAAGGAGACAAATCCTGTGGTATTTTTTGATGTTTGTGTGGATGATGAACATTTGAATTATTTTCAAATGTTGTTTTCTGAACTGCTGAGAACTTCAGAGCACTGTGCACTGGAGAGAAGGGCTTTGGTTTTAAGAACTCTATTTTTCATAGAGTAATTCCAGATTTTGTTTGCCAAGTAAGTACTAACTACCTGTAGTAATTGAAGTCAAAAAAAATGTACACCACAGTAACTTGAGGAATTTGTGGATTTCTTCTTGACCTCATCATGTAGTTTTCTTAAGATTTCTTTAGCTTTCCCAAATAAGAGTGTCATCACTACTGGTTCCCTAATTCTGCCCAGATTTTTCAAACTTAAAAGGGTCCAAATTTCTAACACCTGAAACATGCTGGAACTTGAGGGTGGAGAAGAGGACTTTTTATTTTTTATCTTCATTCAAAAATAAGTATTTAATTTTCAAAATGCATTCTTAGGGAAACTGGGTTGTCAGGATTTACCCTATAGTGGCAACTTCTATGTATATTTTATGTTTTACTCAGGATTCCTATTAATTGAAATCTTTCTTTCCAGGGGAGATATTACAAAATGTAATGGAACAGGAGGACAGTCCATTTATTGAGATATATTTGAAGGTGAGAACTTTAATGTGAAACATACTGTTCCTGGCTTACTGTCTACAGTCAATTGAGGTCAAATACTAATAATTGTCAATTTTTATGGCACTGAACAAAGCAGAAAATTTGGACTTTAGCATGTAGTGTTTTGTTTTTTTTTTTTTTTTACAGATAGCATGGATATTGAGAAAAAGATTGAATCATTTGGTTCTCTCAAAGGATCTGTTAGTTGAAGAATTAGTATCATAGAATGTGGCAAGATACAAAATCATTGTTTTTCATAGTAAATTTTATCTGTATAAGCAGTTGATTTGAAGCTTATCTGTTACAGATAATATGGTAATTATGTTCAGATTTTGAAAATGAAAATTTCCAATGTATAAATGTAAAATTATGCAGCTTATAGCGCTTATCACTTTTCAATGTGTTATAATTGACCTTGCATGGTGTGAAATAAAAGTTTAAACACTGGTGTATTTCAGGTATACTTGTATTTATCTACTCCTGACATATCTGTATTAAAATGGAATAATAAGTTATTCTGTTATAAGAAATAGACCTTTACAGACTATTGAGGAAATAGGATATATGCAACTTAATTTTAGTTCCTTTAAAGATATTTTAACTTGTTGCATGGATGTATATACCATTTGAATAAAGGGACAACAACTTGGATAATTTTATTTTAGATCTGAAATATGTTTGGTAATCTTAACTATCAGTGAGCTCCTTTATGTGTAGAGACTCATTTATGAATGCATAGAGCCACAGAAGATAATTAACCAAAGTGTTCTTCTATAATCTTTACACCTCCTGTATGGTCACAAATTAAATTTTAGAGCACCTTCTTTTCTTAAAATATGTAGCTTCCTGAGCCCTTTCAAAAGGTATTGATATTTACATTTGAAACAAGTTGATCATATTTCCTTAGATTTTTCTTTTAACTTTTCTGTCATGTGTCTCTACTACCTCAAAAACTTCAACTTGGTCCTGATGATAAATTGAATTTTTTCCTTGTTGCTCTTGTGCTAGAGTATGAATATTTTCAAAAGGCCTATACCATGTTATTTGGTTAAAGATTTGCTTTATACTAGATTGTTGCAGTACCTTTTATGATGAATTTTATAGGAGAAATAAAGTGACAATTGATAATAGCCATGACATTTTAAACATCCATTACTTGTGTATCTAATTGTCTGTTCATTTTAGTACTACACATAAAGAGGACAAGTAAAGAAAGGTCTATACTATAAACTGCCACATAATTTTCACAAGTTTGATATGCAACAGAAATGGTTTGTGTCAAAGGAAATGTAACCAAACTACTAAAGAAATATATTTTTATTGTCTTTCTCAATGTAGAGCTACAAAGAATTTTATTAGAGCACAAAATTTTATATATTGCAACCATGTGCATATTGACTCCCTTCTTTTGTGTTCTTTTCAGTGAACATACCTCATTTTTTTTAGTGAGGAAAGACAGATTTATTCTCTGTTGTATGGTAATTTAAAATAAGGTATCCTATAGTGAATACCTGTGAAACCGTCTGTTAGAGATGATTACAGGGATGTGATGTGCAGTTTGTGTAAGGAGTGATGGAACACCATCATATCCATGACTAAATCTACTTGGTCACAAAGTTACATAACTAAAATAAACCTACTCCAAGTTTTTTAGTTGAATTACTTGAACCTTCAAGGAAACAGTAGACCACATATATGTACATTTAATATTTAGAATTTGCTCCTTTGGAAATCTATTTAAATTGATTTAAATAGTGTGTTGTAATTTTTAGCTGAGACAGTTAATGCTGTCTTGATTTTAGAATAAATTCTAAGTAAATGCAAGTGCTTTTAAAGAATTTTTTAAATAGATTTTCATGTAGTCCTAAAATATTAAAATTAAAAACTTCAAAGATGTTAACCAAAAAACTTCACTAAATGACATGTAAGCTGATTTTTCCAGTATTGCTATTTCAAAGACACTTAAAAGTGGCTTGAGGCTTTTATAAGAACTGTGTTTGAGTTACATTTCAGGAAAGAACTTTGTGGTTTATGTTTTTTAAATGGTAATAATGTATTAAACCCAATCTATTTTTTTCAAAATTGCTGGACTTATATTGTCTTATTAAAATCTGCTTAAAGATAGAATAAAGTATTTCCAGTATTTATGCATTTTAAGCAATACTTTATACAAAATTGAGTATTGGTTTAGTTTATTTAGATAGGAACTACTTTACTAAAGTATTTCTGTTATAAAATTTTGGCAATTGAGAATTTTAATCCAGAGTATTTAGTTTTCAGTCCAGATATGCAGTTGACAATCATTTTAGAAAAGGGATTATGAAAGAAGTGTTCAAACAACCATTCCCCTCATTCAGTCTCTGTTTAATAAAGATTTTAGGTTGACATATCATTAAGCACCAGTGAAATGCTGTGCACTGTTATTGGTACTAGGGAAAGCTGGTTTGGTTTTGTGGTTTTAGTAATCCATGTTTTCCTGGAGTTTACATTCTAAAACTTTTTGACATACTGTTTTCCCGCATGCGGAACACAGGCAGGAAAAGCAAAGAGGTTTCTATGCCTACCTATCCGCTGTATTCTTGATTTTCTTCTGTATGACAGCAAACGTCACTTTTGATGAAGAGGCAAGTGTATTTGTAAGTGCAAATGCATGCCAAGTGTGCTTAGGGACCAGAGGCCTCTGCAGTTTTGGTTTCAATTCTCCAGCACCAGGGCCATGGTATGGTGCCCAGAAGGCCCCTTGGGGCGAGGGGGAGCAATTTTTCCTCTTACCCAGGATGACTCAAAAGGACAGATTCAACACTACCTATTACTCAAAAAGTTAACCTCAGAAAATTACACATTTGTAGCATGAGGACAACTCGGCAGGGTCAGCCTCTTGCAGGGCCAAGATGCTTTAAGACAGCAGTGCAACACAGCATTCACCCTCCAGTCCTGTATAAGCTCCCCACCTGGCCTCCTAGCATGCCCTAGGGGTGGGGCTGTTGTGCCAGGATGCACCTGCAGTGCGTGAGCCCTGCCTCCATGCCTTGCTACAGGTTTGAGCGCATTTACCGGGGAGACCGCTGAGGCCACTGCACGCCATGGAGGCCCGGGTTGTGAAGCCACCAGGACAGGATTTTATAGTAGAGCATCTCAAAAGCCCATAGAGACTCAGAGGCTGCTGCTCCAGTCAGGTGAGGGCACTTTCCCTCTGTCCTCAGATGGGCTGTGAACATCACCGCAGCCCAGAACGCCTGTGATTCGCTGGGACTTGGACCTCTGTGAGAGAAGGCCCTGGGGGTACCAAGGTGATCTGTGTCAGGTCTTCTCATGCTCAGAGGAGGGTGGACTTGATCAAAGTTAGCCAGATGGGCTGGGGTCCAGTCACACACAGGAGAGAGAAGCTTTCCCTTAAAAAAAAGTCACTGTAGCTTTTGAAAGGTTTATGTTCTACAAAGCACTTTGAAAGCATTGTTGAACTTTTGTTTGCAGGGATGTGAGTGAAACAGGGGCAAACAATATTTTTAAATACTTCTTATTTTGGAGTATTTTTAAATTTACAAAAAAAAATTTCCAAGAGTGGTGCGAAGAATTCTCATGGCCTTCATTTAAATTAACCTGTTAACATTTTGCCACATTTGCTTTACCATTCTCTCTCTCCTCTCTTCTCCTCTGTGCCTCCTCACATACACATTTTCCCCAGGAGCTCTTTGAGGGTAACTTGCTGGTATCATGTTCCTTTGCCCCTAAATACAGTTTGGATTTTCCTGTGCATGAAGGCATTCTTTTTTCTTTTCTTTTCTTTTCTTTTTTTTTTTTTTTTGTGTGTGTGTGGATGGACACAATATTTTATTTGACTTTTTTTTTTTTTTGTGATGCTGAGGATCAAACCCACTACCTCACACATGCTAGGCAAGTGCTTTGTCACTGGACTACAACACCAGCCCCAAAGACATTCTTTTTTTAAAACCCATAGTAGTATTTTCAGAAAAATTATCATTACTACAATAATATTGTATGATCTGTAGTTCATATTTAAATTTTAGTATCCAATTCTGTCCTTTGCAGATTTTTTTTTTTTTTTTTTTTTTTGGTGCGGAGTCAATCTAAGAATGAACACGGCATTTGATGGTGTTTGTTTCCCTTGAAAGGGAACATTTTCCCGGTGTTTTCTTTATGTAACATTGATGCTTTTGAAAAGTTTAAGACCATAGTTTGTTAGAATGTCCCTCAGTTTTGGATATGTCTGCTGTATACCTCCTGATTAGTTTCCCATTAAACATTTTCAGGAAGAATAGGATATGACTGATATGTGGGCTGCTCAGATGTATGAAGAGGTAAATTTTGTTGGTTTGTTCCTTGGTGATGTTAACTTGCATCATTTAGTTAATGTGGTGTCTATTAGATTTCTCCACTTTAAGTTTTATAATTTTAATCTATATATATATGTACACACACACATACACACAAACATACACACATGTGGGGGGTTGTACTAAGAAGAACTCAGGGGTACTTAATCACTGAGCCACATCCCTAGCCCTATTGCATTTTATTTAGAGACAGGGTCTCACCAATGTGATTAGTTCCTGCTTTTGCTGAGGCTGGCTTTGAACTTGGGATCCTCCTGCCTCAGATTCCCCAGTCACTGGATTAACAGAACCCCAAGACAAAACTTACTTTTATAATTAACATATAATTTGTGGTGAAATATTTTTTCTTTTCAACTAGGAATTGAGCCTGGGGTTGCATTACCACTGAACCACATCCTAGCTCTTTTTATTTCTTATTTAGAGACAGGGTCTCACTAAGTTGCTTATGGCCTTGTGAAATTGCTAAGGCTGGCCTTAAAATTGTGAGACTCTTGTATCTCCTGAGTAACTGGTGTGTGCCACTGCTCTAGGCTGTTTGAAATATTTTAAGAAATGAAATTGATTATTAGTAAATTGTTTGTCTTTTTTCTTTTTTTCTTTTTTAGTATGCTTTTTAAATTTTGATCAGTCTAAATATAAGAGAAGATATCTGACTTCCCCTGGTTAGTCAGTAAAATAGTTTGTATATTTGCAATCTTTAACAAATTTAATTGAATTAAAAAATATTGTTTAGACTTGTGTTTAGTGCTAGATATATTGTGATACTAAGGTTTCTTTTTACATTACTTCTGAAAATGAACTAATAGTAGTAATTATAATTTGGGGGTAAATGTGTAAGTTGTCTTTAAAATTTAAATGTTTTGTTTTTATTTTTTGAGTACAACAGTAAGTCTACCATTGAAGATGTTAAGAGTTAACCAGACTGTGGTGGATAAAGAAAACTAATTGCTACTTTTGGGGCATAAACTGTTCTGAGTTGTTAGGATAGTAATTATTATACTGTAGGAGGAATTGATCAAATAAATATACTTCAAAAAATACTTATACTATGGGATTGAATGGGTTGTAAATTCTTATAGTCTGCAGTTAACATAGTTGTAGGTAATTTGAATTAAACATTAGCCTAATGATTTGTTCAAAGATTTTAAAAATGTCTTCATAAGTGTCATTGTGAAACTTTTGGAGTATTTCATCAGAAATAATGGTATCTTTAAAAGTTTGTCAGATTGTTTATTTCTTTTTTCCCTAAGCTTTTGAATTTTTGTGAAATGGAAATTATTGTTTACCTTGGTGCACTTTATCAGCTAATTGGGTCAGTAAATCTTTTCTTTAAACTGAAGACAGTTGATTTTGCATAATACTCTTCTGAAACATTCTTTCAGTATGAAAAGAACTCCAGATATAAGTTAATACTCTAGCTTTTTAAAAAATCAAAAATACTCTATCATGTGTGTTTACATTTCCTGCATCCATCTGCTGATTGTCTCCTGAACCAATTCCATAGAATGGCTGTTGTTAGTAGTGCCACAATAAATAGGTATATAGGTTTTATTATACGTTGCTGACTTTGGTGTATCCTGATAAAGCTGCATTATATGATAGTTCTATTTTTAGTTTTTTATGGAACCTCCATAATATTTTCCATAATGGTTTATCTCTTCACTACTTTGATGTTTTCTTTACTGGGTCAAAACTTTTCAAGATGATGTGACATCAGTTGTCAATTTTTTCTACTATTTCCTGACTTATTGGAGTCCTGTTCCTGAAATCAATGTATGTGTACCTATGTCTTAAAAGGTTTCCATGTTTTCCTCTAGATTTAGAGTTTGGGTCATGCATTAAGGTCTTTGATAAATTTTGAGTTGATTTTTGTATAGGATGAGAGAGAGAGAAAGACATGTAATTTCAGTCTTCTTTGGGTGTAAGTGCAGTTCTTCCAGTATCATTGCTAAAGATGCTGTCTTTTTCAACATGTTTTTGGCTGTTTTGTTGATAATCAATTGACAGTAGCTGCATGGGTTTGGTGCTGCGTTCTCTATTGTACTCACTTGTTCTACACGTCTGTTGTTATGCCAATACCATAGCTGTTACTAAGGCACAATAGTACAATTCAAAATTGCATATTATGATACCTCCAACATTATTCTCTTTTGCTCAGAATGGTTTTGGCAATTCAAGATCGTTTATTCTCCAATCTGTATTTTGTCTTTTTTTTTAAGTTTTGTGAAGAATGTCATATTTATTTTAATGGGGATTGCATTGCCTTGAATCTCTAGTCACTTTTGGTATTATGGCCATTTCTCCCAACCCATGAACATGGGAGTTCTTTCTATTTCTAGTGTCTTCTTCAATTTTTTTCAAGTGTTGTATAATTTTTATTGTAGAGGATCTTTCAATTCCTAGGTTTTATTCTAATACATTCATGAATTTATCAGTTCTATAAGACTTTTGGTGACTCATGTGGATTTTCTAAGTTGAAAATAGAATCATGTGCAAACAGGGATAATTTGAATTTCTTTCCATTTCTCTTGCTGTACTTCTTTGGCTAAAGTTTTTAGTTCTCAGTGAGGTATGGTGGCACAAGCCTGTAATTCCAGCAACTCAGGAAACTAAAGCAGGAGAATAACAAGTTTGAAGTCAGATGCAGCAACTTAGTGAGACCCTGGCTCAATTAAAATATAAAAAGGCCTGGAGATGTAGCTCAGTAGTAAAGCAACCCTGGGTTCAATCCCTGTTATCCCTTTAAAATATATAATATAATATATGTGTATATGTAATTATGCATAATATAATTATATATCAAATAACACTGCATTTTATATGTACACATTATATGATATATAACATGTATATATATAAGTATATATATATATATATATATATAACTTTTTTATATTACTGGAGATTTAGCTTAGTGGTAAATTACCTTTGAGTTCTCTCTCCAGTACTGCAAAACATAAAAATAAACTTTCCAGTTCTCTATTGAAAAAAAGTGGTACAGTTGGACACCCTAGTCTCATTACTATTGCGGTACTGGGGATTGAACTCATGGCCTTTTTCTTGTGAGGCTAGCATTCTACCAGTTGAGCTATCTCCCCAGCTCAACTCATTACCAATTTTAGAGGAAATGTTTTAAATTTCTCTCCATTCAGAATGATGATGGCAATGTGTTTGTGATATATAGCCTTTATTATGTTAAAGTATGGTCACCATTTATTGAGGGTTTTTATCATGAAGTGATGTTGAATTTTATGGAAGACTTTTTCTGATTCTGTTGAATTGATTATATGACTTTAAAATTTTATTTGTTTATTTATTGGTACTAAGTATTGAAGCTAGGCATGCTTTACCACATCCACAGTACTTTTTATTTTTTATTCTAAGACACAGTCTTGCTAAGTTGCTGACGCTGGTCTCGCACTGGTATTCTTTCTGCCCAGTCTCCTGAGTTGCTGAGGATATAGTCTTGGACCACCACATCTGGCTATATTTTGTGTGTGTGTATATGTGTGTGTGTGTGTTTGTGTGTGTGTGTGTTTGTGTGTATTCTTAACTGATTTTGGTAGTAGGGATGATACTGTCTTTGTAGAATGAGTTTGGAAGAATTGTCCAAAGGTACTCATTTATCAACACTGGTACCTCTGATACTCACCTAATTTCCTCACTTGTTATGTGATACTCACATGATATCCTCACTGTGAGTCTGATAGTCACATAATATCCTCACATGACCTCTGACACTCACATATTGTCCTCAATGTGACCTGTTATAATCACAGTATAACCTCACTGGGACCTCTGTTACTTATGCAATACCCTAACTTTGGATTATGACATTCACAAAATATCCTCACTTGACTTCTGACACTAATATAATATTCTCACTTTCACCACTGACACTCAAATAATAACCTCACTGTGATCTCAGACACTCATATCATGCACTCAATTTGACCTCTGACATGGACATTATATCCTTAATTGGCCTCTGACACATAATATCATCAATGCTACCTCTGACACATAATAACTATACTGTGACTTCTGGCACTGACACAATACCCTCATTGTACCCTCTGACACATATCCCCAATTCTGGTCTCAGACAATCTCATAATACACACATTTTGACCTCAGACATAGACTACTACCACTCTGGTCTCTGTAACTCACATAATATCGCACTGTGACCTCTGAAAGTCATATGAATTTTTTCACTGGGTCCTCTGACACACATAAAATATCCTCATTTTGACCTCAGACATTGACATAATACCCTCATTGTGATGTCTGAAACTCATATAATGTCCTCTCTGTGAATTCTTGCACTCATAATATCATCATTTTGGTCTCTGATACTGACATAGTATCCTTATTCTAACCTGTGATACTCACATAATACCCATAGATTGACCTTCTCTACACACATACTACATGCAATGTGACTTGTCATGCACATAATACCTTTTTGTGACCTGAAACACATCATGCTTGCAATGTAGCCTCTGACACTCATATAATATCCACATTTGGTCTCTGATATTTATATAATAAATTCAAACTGGCCTCTGACACTCACATAATATTCTAACTCTGACCTCTGTCACTCACTTAATATACTCACTTCTACCCCTGATATTCACATAATATCCTCGCTTGGCATCTGACATTCACAAAATTCCAACACTATTACCATGACACTCATATAATCCCCTCAGTGTGGCCTCTAATACTCACTGAATATCTTCAATGTGGCCTTCTACACTCATAATATAATTGTCACCTCTGACACTTACATAATACTAATACTCTCACTATGGTCCAACACAGTCACTATGACTTGGGACACTCATAATATCCTCAAGCCAGTCCCTGATGTGACAAAATATTCTCACTGTGGCCACTGACATCCACATAATTTCCATAGTGTTGTCCCTGTGATTGCAGAATATCCTAACTGTAGCCTCTGAAATTTATACAATATCCTTTCTGGGACAGTTGCCACTCACATAATATCCTCATTTGTTTCTAACACTCATATAATACCATTACTATGGCCTCTGACACATAATACACACAATTAAACCTCTGACATTTACCTCACTCTGGCCTCTGAACCTCACAAAATACCATTACTGTGGCCTCTGACATTCACATAATATCCTCAATGTGGCCTCTGATGTTAATATAATACCCTCACTGTGGCCAATAAGACTCACATAATTTCCTCATTGTACCCTCTGACACTCACATAATACCATCACTCTTACCACTGACACATAATATTCTCAATGTGAACTGTGACAACTGTCACTCATTAAGTATCTTCCCAGAGGCTTCTGACATTCAATAAACACTGTCTGGCCTCTGACACTGATATAATGTCATCAGTGTGGCCTCAGACATTTGTATAAAATCCTCACTGTGCCTTCTGACACATAATATCCTCACTATGGTCTTTGACTCTCACATAATATCCTGTGTCCTCTGACACTCATATAACTCATTGTTGCAATGACAATCACATATTATCTTCCCTTGGTCTGCCTCATAAAATTCCCTCACTGTTACCTTGATACTCTCATAAAACCCTGATTGTGGCCTCTGATGCTCACGTATAAACTTCAATGTGGCCTCTGATTTTCACATAATATCTTCACTGTGATCTCTGAAACTCACATAATAACATTTGATCTCTCACATTCACATAATACCCTCATTTTGGACTCTGATATTCACATAATATCCTTACTATGAATAATTACATGCACATAATGTCCATACTGTAACCTCTGACTCTTACATAATATTCTTCCTCTTGTCTCTGACACACAAAAAATATCCTCCATATGACCTCTTAAACTCACATTATAACCTCACTATAACATCTGTCACTCATATAAAGTCTTTACCTGGCCTCTGACATTCATATAACATACTTACTATGGCCTCGCATTCTCACAAAATATTCTCACTCTGACTGCTAACCTTGACAAACTGTCCTCATTGTAGACACTGAAATCCAGATATTACCATCACTGTGGTCTCTGACACATAATGTCTTCACTCTGGCAGCTCACATTCACATAATATCTTTAATCTGCCTACCAACACTCACATAATACCTCCATGATGCCTCTGACACTCTGGTAATTATCTCAGTATAACCACTGTCACAGAATATCCTTATGTGGTCTATGACACTTACTTATCCTCATTCTGGTCCCTTTTACATAATATTCTCCCTTAACTGCTAACACTCACATAATATCTTCACTGTGGCCTAAAATACTCACAAAGTATTTTCCCTGTGGACTCTCACATTCATATACAATCCTCACTTGACCACTTATCTAAAATACCATTTATTTTTTAAAGGCTAACATGTAAATTACAGAAAAAAATAAAAATACAAGCATAGAACTAAGTTATTAATTTGCAAGTAGCTTACTTGGACATGCCTTCCAGGTCATGAGTATACATACACAACATCATATTTTATGTGATTGAGATCATTGTGAGTATCATCCTTTTCCACACATGAATGTTCACCAAAACAAAATCTAAACCTACCTAATTTGACCACTTACATTCACATAATAACATAACTCTGACACAAGAAACTCACATAAATACTCTCACTCTGGCCTCTGAATCTCATATAATGTTTACATTTGACCTCCGACACTAACATAATATCCTCACTATGGAACCTGACACTAGCATCATACACTCATTGTAACTGAAGACACTAATACCCTCAATATGACTGCTGCCACTCACATAATATCCTTAGTATTCACTGTGTCCTTTAGTATTAACATAATATTCATACATTAGAATTTACAACTAATATAGTAGTTGTCCTTTGGCTTTTAATGCCAACATATTATCAATAATTTTACATCCAAAATTAATATTTTCCCCGAATTCTTTCAAATTTATGTAATATGGAATATGTAGGCTCTTTTACTCATATAAAAACTGTTTTTAGGTTCTGGGTTTGTGACTTACTGTTAGAGCACTTGCCTAGCACAAGTGAGGCACTGGGTTCAATCCTGAGCAAAACATAAAAAATAAAGAAAGAAACTTTAATTTAAAAAGGAATTCTGTTATTTTTTAAATTGTCCCTTGTTCTTTCTATATGATTATATTCATACTATAGTATTAAAATTTCTGTAATCACTAGCCTCTGACTGTTCATATTAACATGCCTTCCATCCTGTAAAATCTAAACCTAACAGAATAGCTGCCTGGCTTTGTACCCTTAATATGAATGTGATAAATTTGTTGTACCCTCTAAAAGTAATAGCTGCCATGTGGTCTTTAATGCTAAAGAAATGTTCTTACTATTCCACATTAAACTAATATAGTAGATTCCCTGGGACATTAAATATGGTTATAATATCCATAGTGACCATCTAAAACACATATAATAGCTCCCCTGTAGACTTCAATAATGATACAGTATTCCTATTATGGTCATTCCATGTCTTTTTTTTACAGTATATGCATACAATAGCATGGAACTATACAAGAGCTGTTCTGTCCTTTAGTATTAATATAATTTTCTGGTGTTATAATAACAGAAGTGGATATCACAGCCATTCAGAGTACTCAAATACTAATATGGTATGCAAACTAGAGTATCAAATACTAGTATAGAAGCTGTGCAGTGACCTCTAAAACTAATGTGTTATTTATAGCCTAGCATCTAAAATAAATATACTACCTTCCCTGTATCTTGAAATACTAATATTACATCCATATTATCATCTAAAAAAAAACAATGAAATATACGTCCTGTGGCCTCTAATATTACTATATGCCGTCTTTTCCATAAACCCTGAAATCAATATAATAACTTACTTGTGGATTTTATTATTCATTTAATATCCTTGATATAACATCTAAAACTAGTAAACAGGTGTTATGTAGCATTTAATATTAGTATATTTATAGTATAAAACCTTATGCTACTAAATATCTGCATTTTTGGCATTAAATAATTTTATGAGTTATCATTAAAATTAATGTATTATCTACCATGTTGCTTTTAATCCTAAGATGATAAGCATACTTGAGTTTCTAAAAATGACCTACAGGTTTATTTGTGACTTTTAATACTAATATAATATCCATACTATGACATATCAAACTGGTATAACATATCATATAATATGATAGCTGCCTTTTAAGATTGATGCAATATTCATACTACAGAAAGTACAGCTAATATAATAATGGCCCTGAGGTTTTAATACTATTACATTATCCATAGTATAGCATTTAATATTAACATAATAGCTTCTATAGAGCTTGGATATTGATGAGGTATGCAATAGCATCCATAACAAATATAATTCCTGTTATGTAGTCTATTATGCAAAAAAATATCAAAATAAAACACAAGATAATGCGATATCTGTCCTTAGTTATTAATAGTAATACCCATACTACAGCATCCAAAATGATATAATAGTTGTCCTTTGGATTGTAGTCCTACTAGAGAATCCATTCTATTATAGAATCCTCATGACTAGGGCTGCTCTTCATGAGCTTCACTGGAAGTGAGCAGAGAGGTAAGACAGAGCACTAACTGGAACCAGGATGCAAGATCTCAACAGGCTCCATTAGAAACAAACCATGCCCAGTAACTGAGAGTTCAGAAGGCAGCTAATCAAGCCACATAAAAAGCATCATCTTTGTCCAACTTCTCTGGGAGGAACATGTCACCAATAATGCAACTGCAAAGAAACATTCATCAGTCTTACACAGGGCCCCATGTCACATGGGATTTGACCCTTCAGATCTGAGTTGCAGTCTTGCACCTGAGACAAACCAGGTGACCCCTAAGTTCCATGGTCTCTTTGTCAGGATGACCATACCCTGAGTACACAGCTGCAGAGATGAGGACATGAGGAGTGACATATGTAGCCTGCAGTGCCTTGCTGCTCCTTGCTAACACAAGATCAGAGAGCAAAGTCTGTGTGGTGTGTTTCCAGGGTGTCTCAATCTCACACTGACATTGATTGTTCTGAGATTCACACTGTGCCTTTAATCACTGTATTTGCCTAATTTGGATTTCAGTAGTGAACCTGTGGTAATAATATATCACTTTAAAATTTTTATTTTGTTTACATTGTTCTAGCTGTCAGAAAAATCATAATTTAAAAAGAATGTGTGTTCTTGTGATTTTTCTATTGAGAGTTTGGCACACTACACCTTTGTCTTGGATGCTCTTCTTAGAAAGGGAATAGTACAGCCCTCAGAGCTTGGTGCCTCAGTGTTTGGATCTGGTGATGCTGTGCTTCAGAGTGTGAAAGTCAGCACTGGGACAACTGGGTATAGAGCCATGTTGAGGATATTGGTAGAAAGATGTATTAGAGGCAAGAGACTAGCAGTCAGGTAGGCTTTATTGATATACTTCTTCATGGGACTTCTTTTTTATTTATTTTTAGTTTTAGTTTTTTAAATTTATTTTTATTGTAAACAAATGGGATACATCTTGTTTCTCTGTTTGTACATGAAGTAGAGGTATACCATTTGTGTAATCATACATTTACCTAGGGTAGTAGTTTGATTCATTCTGTTATTTTTTTTCATTCCCCCCACTCCTCCCACCCCTCCTTTCCCTCTATACTGTCCCTCCCTCCATTCTTGCCCCCCTCCCAACCCCTATTATGTGTCATCATCTGCTTATCAGTGAGATCATTCACTCTTTGGTATTTTGAGATTGTCTTATCTCACTTAGCATGATATTCTCCAATTTCATCCATTTGCCTGCAAATGCCATAATTTTATTATTCTTTATGGACTGAGTAATATTCCATTGTACATATATACCACAGTTTCTTTATCCATTCTTCAATTGAAGGACATCTAGGTTGGTTCCACAATCTGGCTATTGTGAATTGAGCAGCTGTGAACATTTATGTGACTACATCTCAGTAATATGCTGATTTTAAGTCCTTTGGGTATAGGCCAAGGAGTGGGATAGCTGGGTAAAATGGTGATTCCAGTCCAAGTTTTCTAAGGAAACTCCACACTGCTTTCCAGAGTAGCTGCACTAATTTGCAGCCTTGGAGGTTCTTCTTTTTAAGACGTGAACCTGTTTCCAGTGGAATCAAACCACTCTGGAATCCAAGATTCATCACCCCTTTTCTGTGATTTATTTTTTCTCTTGTTTTGGAGAATTAAGTAATGATCCCAGAAAATCATTTTTTAGGCATTTTTCAAGAGTGATAAATGAAGAGAAACTCATCACTAGCTAACCTTGTTAGCATAAAGGCTTTTAATAGTGACTTGGAAACTGACTAAAATTCTGCTCATTTCATGGTCCTATCAAGTCTGCCAAAGCTCATACAGGGCTCTTTCTCCTTCCTGAAGAAAGTTAGTGGATAGGAAATGTTATCACATAATACCATAATGTCATAAGATGAATACCTACAGGAGCAGGAGGTAAGAGGGAGAATTTTCCATGACTTCGATTTTCACCAGCTTAAAAAACAGGGACTATTTACTTTTTTCAAATTCACTGGTGCCTCAGGGCTTACCAAACTCAGCACCATTCAGAGTTGCAGGTCTTCCTTGCAGTGAAGCTCACCAATTGTTGTACCCAAGTATATTTCAAAGAACAAAGAGGCATTCAGCTATGTCCTATCCTGGGAGCCCTCTCACAGGGGTGATTGCACATATGAGTATTGATATTCAAGTCTTTCCAAGTCCAGTGGTCTATCATCAGACTCTCACCTTTGTGGGAAGGTAATGAGAAGAAAATTAGTTCTGTATACACAAGCAAGATGGTTCTAAGTCTTTGAGATGGTTTGCTAATTTTTGATGTTTCTTAATAGAAGATAAGGAGATCAGCTTCTTGTGTTCATTCAAATGTGGACACAGGGAACTCAGTGAAACTGATTTAGATTAATGACTATCCCCTGAAGAGGTTGGTTACATAGTCATTTTTTTATTTTTCAAAACTGAATTGTCAGGCCTTCTCTCTACTCAAGTAACCTTAGCTATTGAGTAAATATTGACATCTGAGTTGGTTCTTTGTTCTTCTATTGGGGCCTTCTTTCCAAATTTTAGTTAGAAGAATAGAATGAAACTGTCTTCAGCAACACACACACAAAGAAGTGACCTGCTGTGACCTTGAAAAAATAATGCAGATGTTCTCTAAAGAAATAGAGAAAGAGAATTCCACTCCCATGGATATTACCATGGTATTGAACAAAATTTTGGCAGTTTCACACCATCGTTTCTTCTTGATAAAAATTGCATTCATGAATTTTATAACCAAAATATTTTCATCTATGTGAGGCATTTAGAAATGAAAACAGAAATGCCAGCTCCTTCCTTTTTAATGGGGTCCCTGGAGCTTTGCCTCCTGCCACACAAATTTTCCAAATATCTCTGGAATTATAGTAATGCCACTGCTAAGGGACTTTGGAGACAAAAAAATGAGACTTCTCATGACTTCATCTTGGAAGTAAAATACCATGGCTCTTGCTGATTTATTTTTCTTTGAAACCAGATGCTGATGTGGATTCACTTTGATGGGGAAGTTACAGGTTTTGGACAATAGAATTCTCTATTGCCAGTGATTCCTTGTTTTGTACTCACATCATACAATGGGAAGAAATATTGAAACAATTCTAAATTTCACAGAAAGCATTGAAAGGTCTATGGCACAGGGAGTCTGTCTCTGAAAATCAGTCATGACAAATTTCCAGTGGGGCAGATTGGAAACAAGAACAAGGTAGAAGGTGATTTCCCCTCTTTCACTGTTGAACTCACATGATGGTAGAGTTGTATGTCATCCCTTGTCCCTCCCCTTTCTGTGTTGTGTTTTCTGTATATTGGTGAATTACAGACACATGACTCAAACATTAATGTTCTGAAGGAGTACATATATAAATGGCCTTATATACCTGATGACAACTTCAAAAGAATGTACTAGAATAATCCCAGGGGAATGAATGGCAAAAGTATTCAGGTCTTGTAAGGCATAATGACTTTTTCAGGATCACCCACTTGGCCAGATTCAAGCTGTCTCTCCAAACCAGGTGAGGTGGCTACATCTGGGACTATCCAGGGACCAGACTCAGGGTGCGTTGGTGTAACTATTTCCACTTGTGTTTATGTCAAGGGAAGATGGGAGGAACCTACATCTCAGTGGGCCTTTAGAATCATCTTGTGTGAGAAAGGGCTTTGGGTATGGAGTCTACAAGAAAGTGACCTCACTTCCTTGGCAGTAGAACACACAGAAATTGGAACCATACTAGCTAGGCACACAGGTTCCATATAAATTCCCATTCTGCTCACTTGTGTTGAGACAGCAAGTCCAGAGCCATGAGTTCTTGTTGTCTACTCATCTTTGGATGCTTATTTCTTAGAAAAAGTCCCCAGAAAGGGGCCTTTCCAAAGATTGAAAGAGCTGTATCAGAGTTGGGACCAACAACTCTTGTGATATTTCCCAAGAAGACCAGAGGTGAAACAGGAAAGGCCTTTGGAAGTGAGTAGAACCTAGCCCTCCACTCAGATTTCCATTTAGATAGCACCAGACCCTCAGAAGTTTTTGTCGTGTGTGTTTATATTTGTTTCTCATATTTGTGACTCATTGAATTTGATGTTGATCAAGCTGTGATAATATCATTTAAAAGAATGCCAACTTACATCATTCCCTCCACACCTCAGAGAGACATAACTACATATTGATTACAAACTAGTACTTCAAAACCCTAGTAACTATACTTCTAAGCAAGTCTTTGCTAAACACCTTAGAGAGTCTTTTTACCTACCTCAGAGAGTCTGCAGTACACACCTCAGAGAAAACCTTTTTCTCATCACAGAGACCTTTCCTATACACTGAAAATAGCCCTTTTATTCACTTAAGTGAACACA
>NW_025920260.1:205748-271154 GCF_902686445.1 Sciurus carolinensis | reverse complement strand
AAATTGATATAGAAGGGAGGACCCCATGAAGTGTGGGAGGGTGATCTATATGGTCTGCAGTTAGGAATCATGGCGATGAGTATGCTGGAATCTGAGCTTTGCTATGTAGGTTTACTGAGGTGTGTAGTGAGGTCTAATTGAAATGCAGAGGGATAGCACTTGGGTGTGTGATTGAAGGGCTCTCAGAGGTGTGTAGGGAGGTCTATATTAGGTGGACAGAGGGATCTATAATGGGAGTAGGAGGCCAGTTTGACATAGTAGAAAAGCTATCTCAGTTATATACAGAGGGACTACTACAGTAAATAGTGAGATCTCTGATATGGGTAGCAAAAATAAACTCAGATGTGGTAACAGGAATATTTGAGGATAGAAGAATCTCTGAGGTGTATTGGTAGGACACTCAGAACAGTATATTGGGGTTTATTTTAGGTTTATAGTTTTGGCTTTTGGAGGTAAATATGGAGGGTTTTTTGGCTAGTTTTGAGGGCTACAAGAGATGTGTAGGTAGGGTTTTTAAAAGTTTGTTGAAAGGGAACTCTGAAGTTTGTATGTGAGCCTCTCTGAGAATTGTAGGGAGACTGTTGAATGAGGTATATAGTATGGTTGCTCACTGGTAAAAATTAAGAGCTAGCGGAGGTGTGTATTTGTGGACATCTATGATGAGTAAGGAGAGATCTCTGAGATAAATGAGGACAAACTGAAGTTTGTAAGGAGGGCTCTATGAGGTGTTTAACAGGAACCTCTGAATAGTGAAAGTATGGCATTCTGATGTGTGTAAAGGCATGGTGTCTGGTGTGCAGCAACCATTCTCTGGTCCCAACATTGACACAGTGATTGATAAATAATGTGTGTAGGATATGTGTCTAAGGTGTGTATGGATGGCCATCTGAATTCTGTAGAATGGGCATTTGATATGAGTAGGCAGGGCTCTGAGCTGTGTGGAGAGGTGACTGCTATATATATAGGAAGTGTTCAGTGAAGTGTGAAGGGAAGGTTCTCTGAGATTTGTAGTTTAGATGATTTGACGTGTGTAGGGAGGCCTCTATTAAATGTGCAGTAGGAATCTATGAGGGTGTAGAAGGGCTTTTGTCTACATAGGAGTGCTCTCTGATGTATAGTTAGGGCCCTCAGAAATGAATAATAAAATCTATCTGATAAGACTAGGTAGAACACAATGAGATGTAATGAGAGTACTCTTTGAGTATAAGAGGGGGAATCCCTACATTGTTTAGGAAGGCCACTCATTAGTGTATCCAGATTCTTCTCTGAGAGGTGTGTCAGGTCAACCCTTAGAAATGAGTAGAGAGGGCATTTTGGTGAGTAGTAAGTTGAATCCGAGTTGTGTAGTAGGGTGTGTTGTTGTTTGTACCATGGGAATTCTGAGGTTTGAATTAACATCTCACTGGAATTTATAGGGAGTACTCTCTGGGGTGTATAGAAAAGACTTTCTGAGTTGTATAAGTGTTGCTGAATAGTGTGGAGACAGTGTCCCAATGGGGTATATGAATGGGAATTTGAGGTTTGTAGAAAAGGTTCTTGGTATTAGTAGGGAGTCATTATTTAGAAGTGTAGGGAAGTGAGCTTGAGGTGTGAAGAAAAGATTCTCTGAGATGTTAAGTGGATTCTCATTTTTATGTAGGGTGGGCTCTCTGACATGGAGGGAGGGCCCTCTTATGGGTGTGGGAGGGCTTTATGAGGTTTGCAGGAAGGCTTATTGATGAGAGTGTAAGTGTTCACTTAAGTGAATAAAAGGGCTATTTTCAGTGTATAGGAAAGGTCTCTGTGATGAGACAAAGGTTTTCTCTGAGGTGTGTACTGCAGGCTCTCTGAGGTAGGTAAAAAGACTCTCTAAGGTTTTTAGCAAAGACTTGCTTAGAAGTATAGTTACTAGGGTTTTGAAGTACTAGTTTGTACTCAATATGTAGTTATGTCTCTCTGAGGTGTGGAGGGAATGATGTAAGTTGGCATTCTTTTAAATGATATTATCACAGCTTGATCAACATCAAATTTAACGAGTCACAAATATGAGAAACAAATATAAACACGACAAAAACTTCTGAGGGTCTGGTGCTATCTAAATGGAAATCTGAGTGGAGGGCTAGGTTCGACTCACTTCCAAAGGCCTTTCCTGTTTCACCTCTGGTCTTCTTGGGAAATATCACAGGAGTTGTTGGTACCAACTCTGATACAGCTCTTTCAATCTTTGGAAAGGCCCCTTTCTAGGAATTTTTCCTAAGAAATAAGAATCCAAAGATGAGTAGACAACAAGAACTCATGGCTCTGGACTTGTTGTCTCAACACAAGTGAGCAGAATGGGAATTTATATGGAACGTGTGTGCCTAGCTACTATGGTTCCAATTTCTGTGTGTTCTACTGCCAAGGAAGTGAGGTCACTTTCTTGTAGACTCCATAAGCAAAGCCCTTTCTCACACAAGATGATTCTAAAGGCCCACTGAGATGCAGGTTCCTCCCATCTTCCCTTGACATAAACACAAGTGGAAATGGTTACACCAACGCACCCTGAGTCTGGTCCCTGGACAGTCCCAGATGTAGCCACCTCAACTGGTTTGGAGAGACAGCTTGAATCTGGCCATGTGGGTGGTCCTGAAAAAGTCATTATGCCTTACAAGACCTGAATACTTTTGCCATTCATTCCCCTGGGATCATTCTAGTACATTCTTTTGAAGTTGTCATCAGGTATATAAGGCCATTTATATATGTACTCCTTCAAAACATTAATGTTTGAGTCATGTGTCTGTAATTCACCAATATACAGAAAACACAACACAGAAAGGGAAGGGACAATGGATGACATACAACTCTACCATCGTGTGAGTTCAACAGTGAAAGAGGGGAAATCAACTTCTACCTTATTCTTGTTTCCAATCTGCCCCACTGGAAATTTGTCATGACTGATTTTCAGAGAAAGACTTCCTGTGCCATAGACCTTTCAATGCTTTCTGTGAAATTTAGAATTGTTTCAATATTTCTTCCCATTGTATGATGTGAGTACAAAATAAGGAATCACTGGCAATAGAGAATTCTATTGTCCAAAACCTGTAACTTCCCCATCAAAGTGAATCCACATCAGCATCTGGTTTCAAAGAAAAATAAATCAGCAAGAGCCATGGTATTTTACTTCCAAGATGAAGTCATGATAAGTCTCATTTTTTTGTCTCCAAAGTCCCTTAGCAGTGGCATTACTATAATTCCAGAGATATTTGGAAAAGTTTGTGTGGCAGGAGGCAAAGTTCCAGGGACCCCACTAAAAAGGAAGAAGCTGGCATTTCTGTTTTCATTTCTAAATGCCTCACATAGATGAAAATATTTTGGTTATAAAATTCATGAATGCAATTTTTATCAAGAAGAAACGATGGTGTGAACCTGCCAAAATTTTGTTCAATACCATGGTAATATCCATGGGAGTGGAATTCTCTTTCTCTATTTCTTTAGAGAACACCTGCATTATTTTTTCAAGGTCACAGCAGGTCACTTCTTTGTGTTTGTGTGGCTGAAGACAGTTTCATTCTATTCTTCTAACTAAAATTTGGAAAGAAGGCCCCAATAGAAGAACAAAGAACCAACTCAGATGTCAATATTTACTCAATAGCTAAGGTTACTGGAGTAGAGAGAAGGCCTGACAATTCAGTTTTGAAAAATAAAAAAATGACTATGTAACCAACCTCTTCAGGGGATAGTCATTAATCTAAATCAGTTTCACTGGGTTCCCTGTGGCCACATTTGAATGAACACAAGAAGCTGATCTCCTTCTCTTCTATTAAGAAACATCAAAAGTTAGAAAACCATCTCAAAGACTTAGAACAATCTTGCTTGTGCATACAGAACTAATTTTCTTCTCATTACCTTCCCACAAAGGTGAGAGTCTGATGATAGACCACTGACTTGGAAAGACTTGAATATCAATACTCATAAGTGCAATCACCCCTGTGAGAGGGCTCCCAGGATAGGACATAGATGAATGCCTCTTTGTTCTTTGAAATATACTTGGGTACAACAATTGGTGAGGATCACTGCAAGGAAGACCTGCAACTCTGAATGGTGCTGAGTTTGGTAAGCCCTGAGGCACCAGTGAATTTGAAAAAAATAAATAGTCCCTATTTTTTAAGCTGGTGAAAATCGAAGTCATGGAAAATTCTCCCTCTTACCTCCTGCTCCTGTAGGTATTCATCTTATGACATTATGGTATTATGTGATAACATTTCCTATCCACTAACTTTCTTCAGGAAGGAGAAAGAGCCCTATATAAGCTTTGGCAGACTTGATAGGACCATGAAATGAGCAGAATTTTAGTCAGTTTCCAAGTCACTATTAAAAGCCTTTATGCTAACAAGGTTAGCTAGTGATAAGTTTCTCTTCATTGATCACTCTTGGAAAATGCCTAAAAAATGATTTTCTGGGATCATTAATTCTCCAAAACAAGAGAAAAAATAAATCACAGAAAAGGGGTGATGAATCTTGGATTCCAGAGTGGTTTGATTCCACTGGAAACAGGTTCATGTCTTAAAAAAGAAGAACCTCCAAGGCTGCAAATTAGTGCAGCCACTCTGGAAAGCAGTGTGGAGTTTCCTTAGAAAACGTGGACTGGAATCACCATTTTACCCAGCTATCCCACTCCTTGGCCTATACCCAAAGTACTTAAAATCAGCATATTACTGAGATGTAGTCACATCAATGTTCACAGCTGCTCAATTCACAATAGCCAGATTGTGGAACCAACCTAGATGTCCTTCAATTGAAGAATGGATAAAGAAACTGTGGTATATATGTACAATGGAATATTACTCAGCCATAAAGAATAATAAAATTATGGCATTTGCAGGCAAATGGATGAAATTGGAGAATATCATGCTAAGTGAGATAAGACAATCTCAAAATACCAAAGAGTGAATGATCTCACTGATAAGCAGATGATGACACATAATAGAGGTTGAGGAGGGGCAAGAATGGAGGGAGGGACAGTATAGAGGGAAAGGAGGGGTGGGAGGAGTGGGGGGAATGGAAAAAAATAACAGAATGAATCAAACTACTACCCTAGGTAAATGTATGGTTACACAAATGGTATACCTCAACTTCATGTACAAACAGAGAACCAAGATGCATCCCATTTGTTTACAATAAAAATAAATTTCAAAAACTAAAACTAAAAGTAAATAAAAAAGAAGTCCCATGAAGAAGTATATCAATAAAGCTTACCTGACTGCTAGTCTCTTGCCTCTAATACATCTTTCTACCAATATCCTCAACATGGCTCTATACCCAGTTGTCCCAGTGCTGACTTTCACACTCTGAAGCACAGCATCACCAGATCCAAACACTGAGGCACCAAGCTCTGAGGGCTGTACTATTCCCTTTCTAAGAAGAGCATCCAAGACAAAGGTGTAGTGTGCCAAACTCTCAATAGAAAAATCACAAGAACACACATTCTTTTTAAATTACGATTTTTCTGACAGCTAGAAAAACATAAACAAAATAAAAAATTTAAAGTGATATACTATTACCACAGGTTCACTACTGAAATCCAAATTAGGCAAATACAGTGATTAAAGGCACAGTGTGAATCTCAGAACAATCAATGTCAGTGTGAGATTGAGACACCCTGGAAACACACCACACAGACTTTGCTCTCTGATCTTGTGTTAGCAAGGAGCAGCAAGGCACTGCAGGCTACATATGTCACTCCTCATGTCCTCATATCTGCAGCTGTGTACTCAAGATATGGTCATCCTGACAAAGAGACCATGGAACTTAGGGGTCACCTGGTTTGTCTCAGGTGCAAGACTGCAACTCAGATCTGAAGGGTCAAATCCCAGGCAGCATGGGGCCTTGTGTAAGACTGATGAATGTTTCTTTGCAGTTGCATTATTGGTGACATGTTCCTCCCAGAGAAGTTGGACAAAGATGATGCTTTTTATGTGGCTTGATTAGCTGCCTTCTGAACTCTCAGTTACTGGACATGGTTTGTTTCTAATGGAGCCTGTTGTGATCTTGCATCCTGGTTCCAGTTAGTGCTCTGTCTTACCTCTCTGCTCACTTCCAGTGAAGCTCATGAAGAGCAGCCCTAGTCATGAGGATTCTATAATAGAATGGATTCTCTAGTTGGACTACAATCCAAAGGACAACTATTTATATCATTTTGGATACTGTAGTATTGGTATTACTATTAATAATTAATGACAGATATCACATTATCTTGAGGTGTTTTATTTTGATATTTTTTTGCATAATAGACTACATAACAGAAATTATATTTGTTATGGATGCTATTGCATACCTCATCAATATCCAAGCACTATAGAAGCTATTATGTTAATATTAAATGCTATACTATGGATAATGTAATAGTATTAATACCTCAGGGCCATTATTATATTAGCTGTACTTCCTGTAGTATGAATATTACATCAATCTTAAAAGGCAGTTATCATATTATATGATATGTTATACCAGTTTGATATGTCATAGTATGGATATTATATTAGTATTAAAAGTCACAAATAAACCTGTAGGTCATTTTTAGAAACTCAAGTATGCTTATCATCTTAGGATTAAAATCAACATGGTAGATAATACATTAATTTTAATGATAACTCATAAAAATTATTTAATGCCAAAAATGCAGATATTTAGTAGCATAAGGTTTTATACTATAAATATACTAATATTAAAATGCTACATAACACCTGTTTACTAGTTTTAGATGTTATATCAAGGATATTAAATGAATAATAAAATCCACAAGTAAGTTATTTTATTGATTTCAGGGTTTATGAAAAAGACAGGCATATAGTAATATTAGAGGCCACAGGACGTATATTTCATTGGTTTTTTTAGATGATAATATGGATGTAATATTAGTATTTCAAGATACAGGGGAGGTAGTATATTTATTTTAGATGCTAGGCTATAAATAACACATTAGAATTAGAGGTCACTGCACAGCTTCTATACTAGTATTTGATACTCTAGTTTGAATTCCATATTAGTATTTGAGTACTCTGAATGGGTGTGATATCCACTTCTGATGTTATAACACCAGACAAATTATATTAATACTAAAGGAGAGAACAGCTCTTGTATAGTTCCATGCTATTGTATGCATATACTGTTAAAAAAGGACATGGAATGACCATAATAGGAATACTGTATCATTATTGAAGTCTACAGGGGAGCTATTATATGTGTTTTAGATGGTCACTATGGATATTATAACCATATTTAATGTCCCAGGGAATGTACTATATTAGTTTAATGTGGAATAGTAAGAACATTTCTTTAGCATTAAAGACCACATGACAGCTATTACTTTTAGAGGGTACAACAAATTTATCACATTCATATTAAGGGTACAAAGCCAGGCAGCTATTCTGTTAGGTTTAGATTTTACAGGATGGAAGCCATGTTAATATGAACCATCAGAGGCTAGTGATTACAGAAATTTTAATACTATAGTATGAATATAATAATATAGAAAGAACAAGGGACAATTTAAAAAAATAACAGAATTCCTTTTTAAATTTAATTTTCTTTCTTTATTTTTTATGTTTTGCTCAGGATTGAACCCAGTGCTTCACGTGTGCTAGGCAAGTGCTCTAACAGTAAGTCACAAACCCAGAACCTAAAAACAGTTTTTATATGAGTAAAAGAGCCTACATATTCCATATTACATAAATTTGAAAGAACTCAGGGAAAATATTAATTTTGGATGTAAAATTATTGATAATATGTTGGCATTAAAAGCCAAAGGACAACTACTATATTAGTTGTAAATTCTAATGTATGAATATTATGTTAATACTAAAGGACACAGTGAATACTAAGGATATTATTTGAGTGGCAGCAGTCATATTAAGGGTTTTAGTGTCTTCAGTTACAATGAGTGTATGATGCTAGTGTCAGGTTCCATAGTGAGGATATTATGTTAGTGTCGGAGGTCAAATGTAAACATTATATGAGATTCAGAGGCCAGAGTGAGAGTATTTATGTGAGTTTCTTGTGTCAGAGTTATGTTATTATGTAAATGTAAGTGGTCAAATTAGGTGGGTTTAGAATTTGTTTTGGTGAACATTCATTTGTGGAAAAGGATGATACAATGATCTCAATCACATAAAATATGATGTTGTGTATGTATACTCATGACCTGGAAGGCATGTCCAAGTAAGCTACTTGCAAATTAATAACTTAGTTCTATGCTTGCATTTTTATTTTTTTCTGTAATTTACATGTTAGCCTTTAAAAAAATAAATGGTATTTTAGATAAGTGGTCAAGTGAGGATTGTATATGAATGCAAGAATTCACAGAGAGGACATTATATCAGTTTCAGACATCACAATGAGGGTATTAAATCAATGTCTGAGGTCAAAATGAGGATATTTTATGTGTGTCAGAGGACCCAGTGAAAAAATTCAAAGGACTTTCAGAGGTCACAGTTGCAATATTATGTGAGTGACAGAGACCAGAGTGGTAGTAGTCTATGTCTGAGGTCAAAATGTGTGTATTATGAGATTGTCTGAGACCAGCATTGGGGATATGTGTGTCAGAGGGTACAATGAGGGTATTGTGTCAGTGCCAGAAGTCACAGTATAGTTATTATGTGTCAGAGGTAGCATTGATGATATTATGTGTCAGAGGCCAATTAAGGATATAATGTCTGTGTCAGAGGTCAAATTGAGTGCATGATATGAGTGTCTGAGATCACAGTGAGGTTATTATTTGAGTGTCAGTGGTGAAAGTGAGAATATTATATTAGTGTCAGAAGTCAAGTGAGGATATTTTGTGAATGTCATAATCCAAAGTTAGGGTATTGCACAAGAAACAGAGGTCCCAGTGAGGTTATACTGTGATTATAAGAGGTCACATTGAGGACATTATGTGAGTGTCAGAGGTCATGTGAGGATATTATGTGACTATCAGACTCACAGTGAGGATATCATGTGAGTGTCACATAACAAGTGAGGAAATTAGGTGAGTATCAGAGGTACCAGTGTTGATAAATGAGTACCTTTGGACAATTCTTCCAAACTCATTCTACAAAGACAGTGTTGATAAATGAGTACCTTTGGACAATTCTTCCAAACTCATTCTACAAAGACAGTATCATCCTACTACCAAAATCAGTTAAGAATACACACAAACACACACACACACAAACACACACACACACACATACACACACACAAAATATAGCCAGATGTGGTGGTCCAAGACTATATCCTCAGCAACTCAGGAGACTGGGGCAGAAAGAATACCAGTGCAAGACCAGAGTGAGCAACTTAGCAAGACTGTGTCTTAGAATAAAAAATAAAAAGTACTGTGGATGTGGTAAAGCATGCCTAGCTTCAATACTTAGTACCAATAAATAAATAAATAAATAAAATTTTAATGTCATATGATCAATTCAACAGAATCAGAAAAAGTCTTCCATAAAATTCAACATCACTTCATGATAAAAACCCTCAATAAATGATGACCATACTTTAACATAATAAAGGCTATATATCACAAACACATTGCCATCATCATTCTGAATGGGGAGAAATTTAAAACATTTCCTCTAAAATTGGTAATGAGTTGAGCTGGGGAGATAGCTCAACTGGTAGAATGCTAGCCTCACAAGCACAAGGCCATGAGTTCAATCCCCAGGACCGCAACAGTAATGAGACTAGGGTGTCCAACTGTACCACTTTTATTCAATAGAGAACTGGAAAGTTTATTTTTATGTTTTGCAGTAATGGAGAGAGAACTCAAAGGTAATTTACCACTAAGCTAAATCTCCAGTAATATAAAAAATGTTATATATACATATATATATATATATACATATATATATATACTTATATATATACATATTATATATCATATAATGTGTACATATAAAATGCAGTGTTTTCTGATATATAATTATATTATGCATAATTACATATATACATATATTATATTATATATTTTAAAGGGATAACAGGGATTGAACCCAAGGTTGCTTTACTACTGAGCTACATCTCCAGGCCTTTTTATATTTTAATTGAGCCAGGGTCTCACTAAGTTGCTGCATCTGACTTCAAACTTGTTATTCTCCTGCTTTAGTTTCCTGAGTTGCTGGAATTACAGGTTTGTGCCACCACACCTCACTGAGAACTAAAAACTTTAGCCAAAGAAGTACAGCAAGAGAAATGGAAAGAAATTCAAATTATCCCTGTTTGCACATGATTCTATTTTCAACTTAGAAAATCCACATGAGTCCACCAAAAGTCTTATAGAACTGATAAATTCATGAATGTATTAGAATAAAAACCTAGGAATTGAAAGATCCTCTACAATAAAAATTATACAACACTTGAAAAAAATTGAAGAAGACACTAGAAATAGAAAGAACTCCCATGTTCATGGGTTGGGAGAAATGGCCATAATACCAAAAGTGACTAGAGATTCAATGCAATGCAATCCCTATTAAAATAAATATGACATTCTTCACAAAACTTAAAAAAAAAAGACAAAATACGGATTGGAGGGTAAATGATCTTGAATTGCCAAAACCATTCTGAGCAAAAGAGAATAATGTCGGAGGTATCATAATATGCAATTTTGAAATGTACTATTGTGCCTTAGTAACAGCTATGGTATTGGCATAACAACAGACGTGTAGAACAAGTGAGTACAATAGAGAACGCAGCACCAAACCCATGCAGCTACTGTCAATTGATTATCAACAAAACAGCCAAAAACATGTTGAAAAAGACAGCATCTTTAGCAATGATACTGGAAGAACTGCACTTACACCCAAAGAAGACTGAAATTACATGTCTTTCTCTCTCTCTCATCCTATACAAAAAGCAACTCAAAATTTATCAAAGACCTTAATGCATGACCCAAACTCTAAATCTAGAGGAAAACATGGAAATCTTTTAAGACACATTGATTTCAGGAACAGGACTCCAATAAGTCAGGAAATAGTACAAAAAATTGACAACTGATGTCACATCATCTTGAAAAGTTTTGACCCAGTAAAGAAAATATCAAAATAGTGAAGAGATAAACCATTGTCGAAAATATTATGGAGCTTCCATAAAAAACTAAAAATAGAACTATCATATAATGCAGCTTTATCAGGATACACCAAAGTCAGCAACGTATAATAAAACCTATATACCTATTTATTGTGGCACTACTAACAATAGCCATTCTATGGAATTGGTCCAGGAGACAATCAGCAGATGGATGCAGAAAATGTAAACACACATGATAGAGTATTTTTGATTTTTTAAAAAGCTAGAGTATTAACTTATATCTGGAGTTCTTTTTCATACTGAAAGAATGTTTCAGAAGAGTATTATGCAAAATCAACTGACTTCAGTTTAAAGAAAAGATTTACTGACCCAATTAGATGATATAGTGCACCAAAGTAAACAATAATTTCCATTTCACAAAAATTCAAAAGCTTAGGGAAAAAAGAAATAAACAATCTGACAAACTTTTAAAGATACCATTATTTCTGATGCAATACTCCAAAAGTATCACAATGACACTTATGAAGATATTATTTAAAATCTTTGAACAAATCATTAGGCTAATGTTTAATTCAAATTACCACAACTATGTTAGCTGCAGAGTATAAGAATTTACAACCCATTCAATCCCATAGTATAAGTATTTTTTGAAGTATATTTATTTGATCAATTCCTCCTACAGTATAATAATTACTATCCTAACAACTCAGAACAGTTTATGCCCCAAAAGTAGCAATTAGTTTTCTTTATCCACCATAGTCTGGTTAACTCTTAACATCTTCAATGGTAGACTTACTGTTGTACTCAAAAAATAAAAACAAACATTTAAATTTTAAAGACAACTTACACATTTACCCCCAAATTATGATTACTACTATTAGTTCATTATCAGAGGTAATGTAAAAAGAAACCTTAGTATCACAATATATCTAGCACTAAACACAAGTCTAAACAATATTTTTTTAATTCAATTAAATTTGTTAAACATTGCAAATATACAAACTATTTACTGACTAACCTGGGAAGTCAGATATCTTCTCTTATATTTAGCCTGATCAAAATTTAAAAAGCATACTAAAAAAGAAAAAAAGAAAAAAGACAAACAATTTACTAATAATCAATTTCATGTCTTAAAATATTTCAAACAGCCTAGAGCAGTGGCACACACCAGTTACTCAGGAGATACAAGAGTCTCACAATTTTAAGGCCAGCCTTAGCAATTTCACAAGGCCATAAGCAACTTAGTGAGACCCTGTCTCTAAATAAGAAATAAAAAGAGCTAGGATGTGTTTCAGTGGTAATGCAACCCCAGGCTCAATTCCTAGTTGAAAAGAAAAAATATTTCACCACAAATTATATGTTAATTATAAAAGTAAGTTTTGTCTTGGGGTTCTGTTATTCCAGTGACTGGGGTATCTGAGGCAGGAGGATCCCAAGTTCAAAGCCAGCCTCAGCAAAATCAGGAACTAATCACATTGGTGAGACACTGTCTCTAAATAAAATGCAATAGGGCTAGGGATGTGGCTCAGTGGTTAAGTATCCCTGAGTTCTTCTTAATACAACCTCCCACATGTGTGTATGTTTGTGTGTGTGTGTGTGTGTACATATATATATATATATATATACATTAAAATTATAAAACTTAAAGTGGAGAAATCTAATAGACACCACATTAACTAAATGATGCAAGTTAACATCACCAAGGAACAAACCAACAAAATTTACTTCTTCATACATCTGAGCAGCCCACATATCAGTCATATCCTATTCTTCTTGAAAATGTTTAATGGGAAACTAATCAGGAGGTATACAGCAGACATATCCAAAACTGAGGGACATTCTAACAAACTATGGTCTTAAACTTTTCAAAAGCATCAATGTTACATAAAGAAAACACCAGGAAAATGTTCCCTTTGAAGGGAAACAAACACCACCAAATGCCGTGTTCATTCTTAGATTGACTCTGCACCAAAAAAAAAAAAAAAAAAAAAAATCTGCCAAGGACAGAATTGGATACTAAAATTTAAATATGAACTACAGATTATACAATATTATTGTAGTAATGATAATTTTTCTGAAAATACTACTATGGGTTTTAAAAAAAGAATGTCTTTGGGGCTGGTGTTGTAGTCCAGTGACAAAGCACTTGCCTAGCATGTGTGAGGTAGTGGGTTTGATCCTCAGCATCACAAAAAAAAAAAAGTCAAATAAAAGTATTGTGTCCATCCACACACACACAAAAAAAAAAAAAAAAAGAAAAGAAAAAAAAAATGCCTTCATGCACAGGAAAATCCAAACTGTTTTTAGGGGCAAAGGAACATGATACCAGCAAATTACCCTCAAAGAGCTCCTGGGGAAAATGTGTATGTGAGGAGGCACAGAGGAGAAGAGAGGAGAGAGAGAATGGTAAAGCAAATGTGGCAAAATGTTAACGGGTTAATTTAAATGAAGGCCACGAGAATTCTTCGCACCACTCTTGGAAATTTTTTTTTTGTAAATTTAAAAATACTTCAAAATAAGAAGTCTTTAAAAATATTGTTTGCCCCTGTTTCACTCACATCCCTGCAAACAAAAGTTCAACAATGCTTTCAAAGTGCTTTGTAGAACATAAACCTTTCAAAAGCTACAGTGACTATTTTTTTTTAAGGGAAAGCTTCTCTCTCCTGTGTGTGACTGGTCCCAGCCCGTCTGGCTGACTTTGATCAAGTCCACCCTTCTCTGAGCATGAGAAGACCTGGCACAGACCACCTTGGTACCCCCAGGGCCTTCTCTCGCAGAGGTCCAAGTCCCAGCGAATCACAGGTGGTTCTGGGCTGGCTTCACAGCAGTGGAGCGATGTTCACAGCCCACCTGAGGACAGAGGGAAAGTGACCTCACCTGACTGGAGCAGCAGCCTCCGAGTCCCTATGGGCTTTTGAGATGCTCTACTATAAAATCCTGTCCTGGTGGCTTCACAACCCGGGCCTCCATGGCATGCAGTGGCCTCATCGGTCTTCCCGGTAAATGCGCTCAAACCTGTAGCAAGGCATGGAGGCAGGGCTCACGCACTGCAGGTGCATCCTGGCACAACAGCCCCACCCCTGGGGCATGCTAGGAGGCCAGGTGGGGAGCTTATACAGGACTGGAGGGTGAATGCTGTGTTGCACTGCTGTCTTAAAGCATCTTGGCCCTGCAAGAGGCTGACCCTGCCGAGTTGTCCTCATGCTACAAATGTGTAATTTTCTGAGGTTAACTTTTTGAGTAATAGGTAGTGTTGTATCTGTCCTTTTGAGTCATCCTGGGTAAGAGGAAAAATTGCTCCCCCTCGCCCCAAGGGGCCTTCTGGGCACCATACCATGGCCCTGGTGCTGGAGAATTGAAACCAAAACTGCAGAGGCCTCTGGTCCCTAAGCACACTTGGCATGCATTTGCACTTACAAATACACTTGCCTCTTCATCAAAAGTGACGTTTGCTGTCATACAGAAGAAAATCAAGAATACAGCGGATAGGTAGGCATAGAAACCTCTTTGCTTTCCCTGCCTGTGTTCCACATGCGGGAAAACAGTATGTCAAAAAGTTTTAGAATGTAAACTCCAGGAAAACATGGATTACTAAACCAGCTTACAAAACCAAACCAGCTTTCCCTAATACCAATAACAGTGCACAGCATTTCACTGGTGCTTAATGATATGTCAACCTAAAATCTTTATTAAACAGAGACTGAATGAGAGGAATGGTTGTTTGAACATTTCTTTCATAATCCCTTTTCTAAAATGATTGTCAACTGCATATCTGGACTGAAAACTAAATACTCTGGATTAAAGTTCTCAATTGCCAAAATTTTATAACAGAAATACTTTAGCAAAGTAGTTCCTATCTAAATAAACTAAACCAATACTCAATTTTGTATAAAGTATTGCTTAAAATGCATAAATACTGGAATTACTTTATTCTATCTTTAAGCAGATTTTAATAAGACAATATAAAATCCAGCAAATTTGAAAAAAATAGATTGGGTTTAATACATTATTAGCATTTAAATAACATAAACCACAAAGTTCTTTCCTGAAATGTAACTCAAACACAGTTCTTATAAAAGCCTCAAGCCACTTTTAAGTGTCTTTGAAATAGCAATACTGGAAAAATCAGCTTACATGTCATTTAGTCAAGTTTTTTGGTTAACATCTTTGAAGCTTTTAATTTTAATATTTTAGGACTACATGAAAATCTATTTAAAAAATTCTTTAAAAGCACTTGCATTTACTTAGAATTTATTCTAAAATCAAGACAGAATTAACTGTCTCAGCTAAAAATTACAACACACTATTTAAATCAACTTAAATAGATTTCCAAAGGAGCAAATTCTAAATATTAAATGGACATATATGTGGTCTACTGTTTCCTTGAAGGTTCAAGTAATTCAACTAAAAAAATTTGGAGTAGGTTTATTTTAGTTATCTGACTTTATGACCAAGTAGATTTAGTCATGGTTATGATGGTGTTCCATCACTCCTTACACAAACCGCACATCACATCCCTGTAATCATCTCTAACAGATGGTTTCACAGGTATTCACCATAGGATACCTTATTTCTAAATTACCATACAACAGGGAATAAATCTGTCTTTCCTCACTTAAAAAAATGAGGTATGTTCACTGAAAAGAACACAAAAGAAGGGAGTCAATATGCACGGTTGCAATATATAAAATTTTGTGCTCTAATGAAATTCTTTGCAGTTCTACATTGAGAAAGACAATAAAAATATCTTTCTTTAGTAGTTTGGTTACATTTCCTTTGATACAAACCATTTCTGTTGCATATCAAACTTGTGAAAATTATGTGGCAGTTTATAGTATAGACCTTTCTTTACTTGTCCTCCTTATGTCTAGTACTAAAATGAACAGACAATTAGATACACAAGTAAGGAATGTTTAAAATGTCATGGCTATTATCAATTGTCACTTTATTTCTCCTATAAAATTCATCATAAAAGGTACTGCAACAATCTAGTATAAAGCAAATCTTTAACCAAATAACATGGTATAGGACCTTTGAAAATATTCATACTCTAGCACAACAGCAACAAGGAAAAAATTCAATTTATCATCAGGACCAAGTTGAAGTTTTTGAGGTAGTAGAGACACATGACAGAAAAGTTAAAAGAAAAATGTAAGGAAATATGATCAACTTGTTTCAAATGTAAATATCAATACCTTTTGAAAGGGCTCAGGAAGCTACATATTTTAAGAAAAGAAGGTGCTCTAAAATTTAATTTGTGACCATACAGGAGATGTAAAGATTATAGAAGAACACTTTGGTTAATTATCTTCTGTGGCTCTATGCATTCATAAATGAGTCTCTACACATAAAGGAGCTCACTGATAGTTAAGATTACCAAACATATTTCAGATCTAAAATAAAATTATCCAAGTTGTTATCCCTTAATTCAAATGGTATTTTCATCCATGCAACAAGTTAAAATATCTTTAAAGGAACTAAAAGTAAATTGCATATATCCTATTTCTTCAATAGTCTGTAAAGGTCTATTTCTTATAACAAAATAAGTTATTATTCCATTTTACTACAGATATGTCAGGAGTAGATAAATACAAGTATACCTGAAATAAACCAGTGTTTAATCTTTTATTTCACACCATGAAAGGTCAATTATAACACATTAAAAAGTGATAAGCGCTATAAGCTGCAATTTCACATTTATACATTGGAAATGTTCATTTTCAAAATCTGAACATAATTACCATATTATCTATAACAGTTAAGCTTCAAATCAACTGCTTATACAGATAAAATTTACTATGAAAAACAATGATTTTGTTTCTGACCACATTCTATGATACTAATTCTTCAACTAACAGATCCTTTGAGAGAAACAAATGATTCAATCTTTTTCTCAATATCCATGCTGTCCGTAAAAAAAAAAAAACAAATACTACATGCTAAAGTCCAAGTGTTCTGCTTTGTTCAGTGCCATAAAAATTGAGAATTATTAGTATTTGACCTCAATTGGCTGTAGACAGTAAGCCAGGAACAGTATGTTTCAAATCAAAGTTCTCACCTTCAAATATACCTCAATAAATGGACTGTCCTCCTGTTCCATTACATTTTGTGATATCTCCCCTGGAAAGAAAGATTTAAATTAATAGGAATCCTGAGTAAAACATAAATATATACATAGTAGTTGCCACTATAGGGTAAATCCTGACCACCCAGTTTCCTTAAGAATGCATTTTGAAAATTAAATACTTATTTTCAAATGAAGATAAAAAATAAAAATCCTCTTCTCCACCCTCAAGTTCCAGCATGTTTCAGGTGTTAGAAATTTGGACCCTTTTAAGTTTGAAACTTCTGGGCAGAATTAGGGAACCAGTGGTGATGACACTCTTATTTGGGAAAGCTAAAGAAATCTTAAGAAAACTACATGATGAGGTCAAGAAGAAATTCACAAATTCCCCAAGTTACTGTGGTGTACATTCTTTTTGACTTCAATTACTACAGGTAGTTAGTACTTACTTGGCAAACAAAATCTGGAATTACTCTGTGAAAAATAGAGTTCTTAAAACCAAAGTCCTTCTCTCCAGTGCACAGTGCTCTGAAGTTCTCAGCAGTTCAGAAAACAACATTTGAAAATAATTCAAATGTTCATCATCCACACAAACATCAAAAAATACCACAGGATTTGTCTCCTTTGATAACTCTGCTGCCATAGATACTTCTCTATGGAGTTTCAATAAATTTTGTTGACATTCTTCAATTTTTTTCTTAAAAGACTCAGTCATTTCATTTGTTTTAAATCTCACTGCAAGTTGTTCCACTTTTCCTTTTCCATCTATTGGAAAAACAAGTGACCAGAATATTAGCATAACTTATAAATTATTTTATGTTCCTTATGGTTTTTAGAAAAGTCAAAAAAGAAAGAAAATTAGCATCCAAAGTTAGAAACTCACTAGCATAATCTCAAGCAGTCATAGCTAAAGAATTATTTGAAATATTTAGGGGTTTTAATCTCATTGTTTTGGTGATAACATGGTTTGCACACACTTTAAATACCTGGCCTCTTCTAATTAGGATCCGATAGTAATTCTTCATTGTATGTCAAAGAATCTTTATATCTCCAACACCGTGCTCCTTCCACTGACTGACATCTTTATCCCACCTATAAAGTTTGGCTCTCTCTTTAAACAAAATTTCTTCATCTTTTTCTCCAGATTTTACTTCTACTTATGAAAAAAGATGAGGCTCATTTGTAAGCTGATGCTTATAATTCCATAACAAATTTCAAAAATCCAAATTTTTCAACAGATTTTCCTTGTAAAGATATTAATAGATTTTACTTTATAGGTTAAGAGGCTTCAAAAAGTGCTGGTTCTTGAAAAGAAATATTAACTACTGACTGAGGTTGAAAAATGACAAAATAATTTTCCTAAAATAACATTCTTGTCCAAAAACTGTAAAAGGTTACTTTTTACTGAAATTACTTTGGAAATTATGAAAATTACTTTATCCCCAGATATACAGTATGAAAGCAAACATGATATTCTAACAACATATGAAAAAAGTTATTTCTTCCCAACAATTGCATATACTAATTAAAAAGCAAAATCTATACAACTTTAAAAAAAGGTCTCAGGTAGATTTGTGATAAGCACTTGCATAGCATGTCTGATGTCCTTGGGTTTAATCTCCAGCACTGCTAAAACAAAAACAAAACAAAACAAAACAAACAAGCAAACAAAAAAAAAAAAAAAACAAACAAACAAGGAAAAACAACCAGAAGTATACTTCAAAGCTGAATGCCTAAGCCAGGCACAGTGGTACATTCTTGTAATCCCAGTGACTCTGTAAGCAGAGGCAGGAGGATTTCAAGTTAAAGGCCAGCCTCAGCAATTTAATGAGAACCTAAGCAACTTTGCAAGACCCTGTCTCAAAATAAAAAATAAAGAACTAAGGATGTAGCTTAGTGGCAAAGTACTCCTGGGTTAAATCCCCAGTACCGAAAACAAAAGACAAAAGTGAAAAAAAAAAGCACTGATGTCTAACAAATAGAGCTAACATTCAGATTATAAGTATTCTGAAAGAAAGCAACCATAGTCCTAACAAATCAATCCAGGTTAAGTTTTGAGCTTAAAATGAAAATTAAGTAATTAGTAAAATTTTCATTCCCTGACATTTACTTCTGATAATGACACTATTGGTTCAAAATGAAAATCTTCACTATGATCTACTTCTTCATCACTACCATGTTAATCTTCATCAGCTTTACTGATTGTCTGTGTTCCAAACACCATTGCTCCAGTATTTGCCCACTGGAAATTTTTATCTGAGAAAAAAATGAGGATATGTAAACCACATAATCTACTTTATAAAGGTTTTTAAAATCCTGCTCTTAGATTATTAGTGCAACATTATCATTTTCAACAACTGATACAACTATTAAAAATGTTTAAAATAAGCTAGGTAGGATGGTTAGGGAGGCAGAGGTTAGAGGACTGAAATTTCAAAGGCAGTCTCAGCAATTTGGTGAAGCTTTAAGTAACTTAGTAAGGTTCTGTCTTTAAATTAAAAAGGTTGTGACTGAAGCTCAGTAAAGCATCCCTGGGTTCAATCCCAGACCAACCACACCCCAAAAAAGTTTAAAATATTCTGGCAAGGTCAACTCACACACAAAACTGCAAGGAATTTATACTTTCAGTTACTATAACAAGCACATCTTAAATTAAAGCAAGAATTCAATACCCAAGAAAACAAATATAATCTGTTAATTTGCAATTAAACAAAACAAAACAAAAAAAGAACTGAGAAAGCCAAAAGCTATTTATGTGAAAAGACAAGCACACTGATTCCTGATTCCTGTCAAACCTTAAGAACAAAATAAATTAAGTAAAACAAAGTAAGAATGTAAGAAAAGCGGATGGTGAATGGAATGATCTCATAAAAATGGAAAAGTGATGGTGAGGACAGAATGTAGTGAGTAAGACTTATTTAAGTAAGTCTTCCTCCTTATGATTTTCCTATTTTATATGTTAGTATGCAATCATGATAGAGTACTTGGTTATACTGAGCAATAAGCAGCAAATACACCAAATTTCATTTGGCATTTTTTTTTGCAGAAAACTGTACCCACTATATTGTTATATGTGCTGACTTATTAGCTCTTTTACTTTTTAGGGTATTAGGATAAACAAAAATAAAGAAACATGTTAAAGGGGAGGTCATGGATTCTAATGTAACATTATATCCCAAAGTAGTTTACTGCTCTACAGTAGCTGAAACTGTGAAAAAAAAAGTGTAACTAATTGGGATAATAGTTATTTGAATTGCATTAATCATTTAAGCATATACCTTTTATAAAATTTATCCCATAAATCAAACATCTTATGTAAGAACAGTTTGGATGGTTCAGACATGAAATTTACATGATTTCACAGATATGAAAGACATAAGAATGAGAAAAAAAATGAACAGCCTTATGCTAATAATCTTGAAACAGTTAAATGATGAAATCATTTGTACAAATGTACTGTTTTATAGAAATGCTACCAAATAGATTAAAAATAGAAACATCACTGTTAAAGAATGAGAAAGCACATCATTTATAAATTTTTTAGCACCAAAAATTAGCATGACCATAATACTAAAATCCAAATTATCTCCTTAAAAAATGCAGATTCAGAGATGGAGATAAAATTTAGTGGTAGAGGGCTTGCCTACCATGTGTGAGGCCCTGGAGTCAATCCCTAGTACCTTAAGAAGGGGGGAAAAGTAGATTTCTAATTCTTGAAATATCAACAAATCAAATCTAAAAGTACATGCAGTTAAAATAATAACATTACCAAAGTCAGAATTTTTTCAAAACTGAAAAATAGTTCTGCATTTAAGGACAGGGACGACCATTAGAATAATTTGTACAAAATTTTTAAAATTCTTATGGTTGTATTCTTAATAATAAAATTAATCAGTGTGTTGTCCTGTAGATCTGTAATTCCAGTGATTGTGAATGCTGAGGCAGGAGAATTACAGGTTTAAGAACAGCCTTAGCAACTTAATGAAACCCTGCCTCAAAATAAAATTTTAAAAAGGTGTGGGCAATGTACACTCAGTGATAGAGGAACCCTGGGTTCAATCCCTAATACAATAAATTATAGAAGTCCTTCATTATGAGAACACTTAGTAAATGGGAAAGTGCTACTTTAGTGACAACACTGTAACAAAAACTGGTTCTTTAAGTTGCATTTTGTTCTGTTAACATAATTAAAATAACTTCTTAATCTTATCTTTAGGACCAAAGGCAAAATCCCCAGAATTACTGGAAGACAAATCTGCAAATGACAGTCCTCTACCAGTTCCAAATAAAACTGTTTTATTTTCCACTGACAAAAGAAAAAGAACAATTTATTACTTTATTAAAGATATTCTGAACATCAAAGCTTTCCCCATGACTGAAAAAAGGACAAGACATTCTATACTAAAGTCTAGGGGGTTTAACTACTATATTTTGGTAATTTCTATATTTTGGTAAATTTTACATCCAATTTTGAACTTCTTCACTAATATCAAGTTTACAGGTACTATTCACAATGAATACAATACTACACAAAGTGCATGCCAAAAAAATAATGAGGTAGTGAACTATTAAGCTACCTTACACAATCATACAGTTTCTGCTTCATAAAGTCTTTTCAAAAAGTTGCTAAATCAAGAAATGGAGAGGAGGATTTTAGAAAATATCTGTATAAAAATATTTTGTGTTCTCTATTATAAAAAAGCTCACAAAACTAAACATCCCATTTACATTTGATCATCAGAAACTAAGGGTTATCTAAATTTTGTATGATCCCTGAAATCACTATGCTTTACTAATTTGTCTGAAAATGTAGAGGTTTTAGGTGTGCAATTACCTTCCTCTTCCACCATAGTAAAACTCTAAAGTGTCTATAAATGTAATATTTGTGACTTATTTAGGACTCCTTTGGGGAAAAATTTATCTACCATATATTATAAATTAATACAATTTACAGAGACACTTCTTCCACCTCAAAAAAAATTAGAATGGAATAATGGGAAGAAAGCAATACCAAACATTAGTTACTATAATTGAATAATTTTCCAAAATTTTAGGATTATAAAAAAGAAATATAAGCTTGAGCAATACTATTAAACAATACTAAAATAAAAACATTATCACAAAGAAAATCACCATGTAAGTAAACTATTATCTTTCATGTTCAGGCAAACAGGTCAAGAGTCACAATACTATGCAATCCCTGTAATCACAGGTCTAACAATAAAGATATATGATTATTTTTTGGTTGGCAATGCAGTATGACCTTCCTTCTTAGCACTGCTTATATCTTATGCCCCTTCATATATTCAAAAGTCTATCTTTTCAAACATACAGGTGCAGTTTTATGTGATACATGATTATAGAAACAAATTAAGCTTTACCTTGGCTTGTAGATTCTGTATCAGTTTCCTTTCTAGTACACAAGTCTAAAGGTTTGTCCACAGTTCCAGAAGAAACAGATGATGAACTAATATGCTTGGTAATATAATCAGGTTCTTCAGATTTGCAGAAAAATGCTGCAGTCACTTCAGTCCTACCTGTATACACACTGTCAATTGTGCTAGTTATTTCCTCACTCTGGGATTTCTGCACAGAGGAAGTAACAAAGTATTATGCCATTAAGCATTCACTTACACCTTGCATGCAAAAAGTTCAGGGTTCTAATCCCCAGCACCACAATAAAAAGGAGGTATCACAATACCAGACCTTAAACAATACCACAGAGAAATAGTAACAAAAACAGCATGGTATTGGCACCAAAATAGATAGGCAGACCAATGGTAGAGAAGAGAAGACACAGAGACACACCCACATAAATATTCACCTCATACTAGACATAGGAGCTAAAAACATACAATGGAGAAAAGATAGCCTGTTCAACAAATGGTACTGGCAAAACTATAAATCCATATGCAATAAAATGAAATTAAACCTCTACCTCTCACCCTGCACAGAACTCAACTCAAAATGGATCAAATACTTAGGAATTAGACTAGAGAGACTGCATCAAATAGAAGACAAAGAAGACCCAAATCTTCAAGTTGGCTTAGGATCAGACTTACTTAACAAGCCTCCCAAAGCACAAGAAATCAAAGCAAGAATCAATAAATGGGATGAACTCAAACTGTGTGGTCATACTAAGATAATTACATGTCAGAGGTCACAGAGTATAGTATGTGAGAATCAGAGGTCACAGTGAGAATATTATGTCAGTGTCAAAGGCCAAGTTCCTGAGAGGGTTCAGGCAGCAGGGAGAGAGAGGATATTTTGTGTTTTACAGGTCATTTTGATGGTTTTATATCAGAAGTTCCAGTATGGTAACGTGAGTGTCAGAGATAACAGTGAGCAAATTGAGAGTCAGAGGCCAGTGATTGTATTATGTGAGTATAAAATTCCAAATGATATGTCAGTGTCAGATGCCAAGTGAGGATATTATTTAAGTGTCATATCCACATTTAAGGTATTATGTAAGATTCAAAGATGTTACTGAGTATAATTGTGTAGAAAGCAACAATTTTGGCATTATGTGAGAGTCTGAGGTCACAATGGGGATATAATTTGTCAATGGTAACAAGGAAGGAATTATGTAAGTGTCAGAGACTGAGGAAATTTTGTGTCAGAGGCCTCAGCATGGTATTATATGAGTGTTTGATGTCACACTGAATGTATTATGTGAGGAACTCATGTGACAATGAGTACAATATGTGAAAGACATTTTGTAAATGAGAAGATATTTTTCAAATTTTAGAGGCCACAGTTAGGAAAACTTTTCAATCTCAGGGGCTGTTCTGAATAAATATATAAATATAAGTGAACATTATAAGTATATTTGAGAGCATCAGATGTGATAGTGAGTATATTTTGTCAATGGTAGGGGCCATAATGAATATTATGTGACTATCAAGGTCACAGTGATGATATTGTATGAATGTCAACATAAGAGTGAGAATATTTTGTGAGAGTCAGAAGCCAAGTGAAGGTATTATGTGAATGTGAAAAGCCACAGTAGGGTATTATGTGAATGTCAGATGTCACATTGAACATAATATGTGAGAGTGAGAGGCCCCAATGAGGGGATTAGTAGAGTGTCAGAAGTAAGTGAAAATGCTATATGTGATAGGTGAGGGTGTTATGTGAGCGTCAGATGCCAAGTAAGGATATTATGTGAATGTCAGAGGCCAGAGTAATGTAGCATATCAGTGTAAGAGGCCACAGTGAGGGTATTATGGGAGTGTAAGAGATTATAATGAGGACATTATGTGAGTGAACCAGGCCATGTCAGGAGGCCACATTGCTCCATTTTTGAAATCAAAAAAATGTTTATCTTGAAAGATTGACTAGGAAGTTTAAGGCATATACCCAGGATTTCATGGATGCCCAGTACACAGCTGTCTTGCCCATGATGATGAGAAAAATGGATGTGGGGTAAGAAGAGGGAATAGAACCAAGAGGTACAACAGAAAATGCAATATGTTGGAACCAGAAGCCCAACATTCCTTTATAAAGTGTAAGCTAATGGTTGCCAGACCTGGTCCTCAGGTCTTGATATGAGGAATGGGCCACTTCCCTAACTAAAACCATTTTCTGAAAGACCATTTCCCTAGCTAAGCCAAACTTAGACTGGTAACAAATATGCCCAAAGTCCTCCCAGCCATGGCATGCCATGTCCCTCTGGGAGTCACAACTTGAGATCAGTACACAGTTGGCTAATTGAGGTTTAATTTTGCAGCCATTCCTTCTGGGCCCATTTGGCTACATGCTGAGTTGAAGGCTGGCACAGACTCTTGGGCATAGCTGACATGGCCCACAGTCTCCTAGGATTTTCTAGCCAGTGCAAGTATCCACCTTAACAAGAAGTAATGACAGTAAGGGGACCAGGGCTGTAGCTTCATCCTAGTGGTAACAAGCAGCATATCAACATTTGACCTTCAACAGTGCTGATGAGGGAACTTACTTGTGGAGTCCTGCTAAGGGTTCAGGTAGCAGGGAGAGAGAGAAAAAAGACTCAGAGAACTGCAGCAGGGGCTGACAGCATAATCTGGCAACCTTGAATTCCCTTACAATGTTACAGTACCAGCCAGAAGCAAAAGATTCACTTGTGAATATTCACCCTGGATGGTAAAATCCCTGAGGTCAGGGTCAGGGCTCAATGTCCAGACAACATTGACACATTCAGTCCCATGGGAATGTTCATTTCTATTGTGACTATTTAGGGGAAAACCCTCAAGATGACTTGGATTCTGCAGTATCCAGTGCCATTATTCTTGGCATGGCAGCTTCCATGAGTTAGGATAATTTAGGTATACCTAGATGAGCTTCTTAACATTAGTTTCCAGTGGCAGCTGTGTAGGGTTTGAAGGAGAGAGTTGGGTGTCCCAGACAGCTACAAGGCTGTAAGAGAAGACAGTGAGTTTAATCAGGTCTCATATCTCTATATTTCTGCACACCACCCCACAAATTTACTAGTAGCACTGTAGTTGAATATGTTTGAGACCTTTTGCTCAGTAAGTACATCATTAGATGGCACAGAAGTAATATCATCATATATGCAATTTTCTACTTCTTTAACATTTGAGTATTTTCTGAGTTACTTAAACCAGCATATTTTTAACTGTCATTCTTATGTCTGCATTAGAGTTGTAGAATAATGTACCAATTGATTTAACCATATTGCTCCTCTTGAATATTTAGGTTCCTCTAGTTTTTAGCTAGTATAAAAATAATCTGTAAAATTTAAAGATCTTAGGCAATATAGTAAAACCAGAGTGAGCGTAAAGGATTTTTGGTTGGAGAAGGAATTCTCTTGTCTCACATCCCTTTCCAAAAAGACCTGTCTTCCTTGGAATCCTGTTTCCTTGGCACAAGAATGGTTCAGACCTGTGCCCCTTTAGACTGTTTATGTCACTTGTCCCCACTCAACTCTCTTCCTGGTGCAGTTGTGCTGAATCTTGGATGGTAGGAAGCAGCATCCCCTCTTGGTAATGTCCCACCAACACTGGAAGAGGACATAGAGGTAGGCAGACTGAAGCTCAGTTGTAAAATAGGGCAGATCAACAGGGAGCAGAGTGGCAGACTGTGAGAGAAAAGGGTACAGGCCACAGCCTGACTCCTGAAAGACACAATGATGCCATAGTGTTTTCTAAGGAATATAAAATTTAGTCCATGTGCACATCTGGTTTATGCAATCACTTAAAGTCTTTCCCATTAGCAGGATGGAATGTCTTGGAGTCTTCAGGAAGAGTGTGGTGTGGGTCATACTTTTTAGATATTATTAGGTGACCCAAGCCTGAGATTTCTATTTCTATAGGATCATGAGAGTCTTGCAGATCATGTGGTTAATCTCTCAGGTGAGAGAATATTATGACTGCATTGTCATATTACAGAAACTAGATTATTCTAGAGTGAAGTGTTAATAATCTGTCCTTGGAGCTAGGAGCCCAATGTAATTTGTGGTGAAAATATTTTCAGTTGAATAAGTGATACACATGTGTCTGGAGTTAGGGAACATTTATTCAATATAGCTGTGCCCCAGTTGGTTGTGCAAGATCAAGAGACAAAGGCCCTCAGGTCTGACTTGCTTCTCTGTACACTGAGGTAATTTTTCTGCATGCTCTCAAAGGCCCTATTTTTCCTTTGGTGGCTTCTCTGTTCTTCCATGGAGATTGATCTCTGGCAGACATCTGAGAAGCAGATGGACATTAGGACAGTGAGAAAATATGTGACTGCTCAGCCTAGTACTGCCCGACTTCCTGGGGACACTGTTCAAACCTGGTTTCTTTTTCCTAGAGCACTTAACAAGCATTAATCACAGAAAAGTTAAATTAGGATTATGACATGACTCAATGGTCAGGAAAGAAGTTGCTGGAAAGAACCATGATTCCTGAATTAGCTCACATCTAAAAGGATATGTGGTTGGAAACTAAGGATGCAGTCACCAGAACCAGGAATCTGGTTTTGAAGTGTGTGAAGTTGCCTACTTTTGGGGTAGGACATTTTCCTGGCCTCCTGGCTGAGAAAAGTTGGAGCTTCCCTCACCTTTCTCTCAGAGTGCAATGGAGATTGAAGAAGTGCCTGGATAACTGCATGTAGCAGAAGAGCAAAGGGGTCATTTGTGTTCTGGTGTGACCCAGTAGCTCCAATTCTCCAAGCTCAGTCTGAAGACGCTGCCTCAGATGAATGATTTTGAATGGTGTACATATGACTGGTAATTAATTTAGTATTTTTATGGGATTTTGAAGTCAATTTTTATTTGGGGCAAATGGTATTCATTTTTATTGAAAATTGCCATAAACCACTGAGGTTTTAAATACATTTTTGTAAGTATAACAGGCAAGGTAACTTAAGAAAAATAAGTAAGCAAAAAATAACTGAAATGTAAAAATTACAAAGGAAATGTGAAAATAAATATGTATAGAAACATCTAGAAGATGTGAGCAGACAGGAATTCTTCCAAACTCAGCCTCAAACTGACTCATGTGGGGCCTTCATGAGGTGTCATCAGGGATTCTTTATACTTTCTGATTCCCCTCTTCCTTCTCAAGGTCTATGATAATATTTTTGTAACTCAGGGAGACTACTAGTGAACTGGTAGACAAAGAATGATTTAAAACACACCTTTGGAGACTGGATTTCTCTTTATGTTCTGGCTCTACCTCTTTCAAGGTCAATGGCCTTGGGAAGGAAGTTTAACACCCTCTGAGCCCTGATTTACTCATCTATGAAGTAGGGATGTCCTGATACCTGGGTTCTTTGAAAGTGCCATGAGCTAACATGGAGGCTTCCCAGCTCTGTGTAGTCAGCTATTCCCTGCAGATCAGTGCAGAATGTGGAAAGTGGTGGCAGAGAATGGGATAGCAGTGACTGAGATTGGGTGGTCTCGGATGACCTCATGGTTGTGGCATGGCTGGTGCTTGGGAATGTTTCTGTACAAGAGCACAGAATGCTGGGCAGCTGCTGTGGCAATGCCCTACATGAGAAGTCTCTATGAAAAAGTCCTGTCAACTCTGATCTTGATCTCAGACTTATAGTTCCTGGGAAGGAAGAAATTTTTATGCTAGACAATCACAATATTTCAACAGCTCCACTTCTCCTGTGCCTGCCCACTTTAGAGTAACTTTTAACATTAGACTTTCTTGAGAGCTACACAAAGCTCCTAACATTAAACTTTGAAACTGTGGATTGCAACTGTGGAAAAGCTATTTAGATGTCCTAGTTTCTGTGACTTTCCTGAATACAGAGAATAATGGTTTCATAGTCATTAACCTGATAACGGAACATATATAAATAAGGATTACTCATATAACTCTTCAGATCTCCATCTCCATCAGAGAATAGAACCCCACCTGATCCCAGTGTAATCTTCAAATTCTGTGTGAATCTTCATTTCCTAATCCCTTTTGCCTCTCACTGAACTGAAAGTTTGACCACACTGGTCACAGTGGGGGAATCTGCCCAGAGTGTTTTTATCTGTCTCCAGTGTCTGTTTTCTCTTCTTCCCAAAGTAACACCTAATTTTTCCTGGGATCCTTTCTCTGCATTTCACCCTATGTGGGCGAGGTGGAAAATGATAAAGTCTAAGAAATCAGAGCATGGAAACCCCCTGAACAAGGAAACACAGCCTGCCACGCTGGCTTGAACTGGTCCAGACAGACTGTTTCAGAGGCCCACAAATGGCTGGTAGTAGATGAACGTGGAAAGCTTACTACCATCTTGTGGCTACAGGGGAGGCCAGAAAATGGGATGAAAAGTAAAAGATTAAAAGACAAAAAAAAGGAAAAAAAAAAGACATCACTGGAACCAGCTCTGCCTGCAGTCAGAACTACCCCAGGGTTTTCAGTTGTATAAGAAAACACTAACCCCACCTTTGTCTATGATAGTTGGAGTTGATTTTCTTTCACTTAAAAGCAAGAGTGCTTACTGACCTACTGTTTTTCTCAATTCCATTTCATTTGTAGTAAGAAAGGGACAAGAGGATGGTAACAAGGAACAACAGAAGATTAAATATCCAAAAAATCCAATTACCTAATTAATAAATAAGCAAGTGAACTAAACAGACACTTCTCAAAAGAAGAAATATAAATTGCAAAATATAAATGAAAACATATTAAATATCATTAGTAATTAGGAAAATGTAAATCAAAACTACACTGATATTTCATCTCACATCAGTCAGAATGGCATTCATCAAGAACACAAATAATAGATGCTGGAGAGGATATGGAGAAAAAGGAACACTTTTACACTATTGATGGGACTGAAAATTAGTATAACTATTTTGGAAATCATTATGGAGGCTCCTCAGAAGACTAGGCATTGAATGACCATATTACCCAGCTATACCACTCTTTGGTATTTATCTTGAAGAATTAAAGTCATCATACTACAGGGATACATGCTTATCCATATTTATAGGGGCACAATTCACAATTGCTAAACTATGGAACTGGCCTAGGTGTCCATCAATTGATGAATGGATAAAGAAAACATGGTACAGATACACAATTGATTTTTAGTCAGCCATAAAGAAAAATAAAATTGTGTCATTTGCAGGAAAATGCATGGAACTAGAGACAACCATGTTAAGTAAAATAAGTCAAACTGAAAAAGTTAAGGGATATATGTCTCCCTAGGAAAGCTAGAGAGGGGAAAAAAGGAAAATAAATCTGGGGGTGGATTTCCTAAAAATCAAAGGAAGATCACTTAAACAATGGGACCAAGGGGTGGGACCAAGTGGAGAAGGAGGGGGGAAGTACTAGGTAATCATATTGGTTAAATAATATTGTTTGATTGTGTGTATGTACAAATATGTAACAAATCTGAGCATGATGTAAAACTATAATGCACTAATAAAAATGTGGGGAAAAGAAATTCAATCCATACCAGTCTTGAGAATGACCTAATTCTGGCCACGTTTTGGAGCACATTTTTCAAAAGTCCTAGAGACTTGTTTCTGCCTTCATATGCCTTCCCTATGCAAAGAAGGTTAAAATTTACATTGTTCTAGTGACTTGTATGAAGACAAATATAAGCCAGGACATATTAAATTCATTTATTTTTCTTTAGATTTCAAAATAAAACATTTCTATGGGACTTATGCATTGTGCCTATTGTGTCCATTGGATAAATGGACTCTGAAAGTGCTAACTTTTTTTTCTGTCTTATATGTAGCACTTTCTCGGTAGGCATGTTTTTAAACAACTATTTGTTCTATTTTCAAACAAATCATATTTCAATAAATCTAAAATGCATATTAAGAACTACATCACCTGAGGCATCCACTGTGTGGAGGAGAAAGACAGTCCTGGTGTTTAGCTCTATATTATACTTTCTCCCTTTGAGTTTTACTGAAGAATTGGAAAAGTCAGAAAGCTTGACAATGTAGCTGAAGTAAGATCAATGCAGATCTTGAGAACACTTTAAAATATTTAGTGCTTATAGGACTGGTGACTTCTGGGAAACTGATACAGTGCAAAGACCCACCTTCAAATCCCAATTCTTGCAAGTAATTAGAAAGATTTTAGTCATTTCACTCAAAGTAACAGAAATGAGTTTATTGAAGTGATAGTACAAGGGAAAGGGAACACTTTCAAGAGAGAGTAAATTTTCTCAGAGAGGAAAAATAAGTGTTCCTTTCCTGCACTCTAATTTTATTTGAGGATCTCAGGGAACTTTCAAGAGAGTTCTTCCCAGGTCTGCCTTTTGACTTTTGACTGAGAGCTGGATGACATCAGACTGTCATGACCCCTCTGCCAATAACACGTCTAGGTCACCTTGGCCAATGTTGTTTCTAATTGGATTCTTAACCATAAATTATGCTAGATTATCTTTATCACCTCGAGTTTCAAGATCTGGTCTGTGAAAAGGGTCAAAAAAGTTGCCCTCTTCAGTGTAACTTGAATCCCTCTTATCAACTTTATTTCAGGCCTGCATTTATCCTGCAGAATATAATTTGCTGAGCAATGTGCCATAGCCCATCCACTTAGGCCAGAAAAGGATGCAGGTAAATTTCTTCTTGGATAAGAATGCATGTGGGGATCATCACAGTGGAACCACTTTATGGAATATTTCTCATAATTTGAGTGGCGTCCTCACCACTCAAAGGTATCTGTCTCCTATTGATATGGGAAAAGAGGATCAGGTCCCCAGGCATTGAAGATTGACACCTGAGTGAGCCAAGGCATGCATAGAAAACAAGTTTTATTTAAAAGAAATAACAGAAGTAGTAGACTCCTCGAGAGAAGAGATGGGGACTGAGGAGTTAGCTCAGCTGGTAGAGTGCTTGCCTTGCAAGCACGAAGCCCTGAGTTCAATCTCCAGTACCGCAAAAAAAAAAAAAAAAAGAGAAGAGCTGGGACCCAGAGTTGGTGCTCTTGGGTGTGGGAATATCTTGCTTTTTGATAGGCCCCCACCTCCTTTATTTCATGTAGTTGTTCCCAAAGGCAGGAAAGGGTTATCTCAGGGGGTAATACTTGTATTGGAACTTGTAACCCTTATAACCTGCAGGTTTTAGCTATCAGTTGAACTTGAACTGGGAAGTGCTATCCAGAGGTTAACTGTTAGTAACTCATTTTCTTTTCTTTGATAAACATTTAAAGGTCCTTTGCTCCTGTCCTTTAGGAGATCAGCCTAAGTCACACTTGGATTTATGATGTGTTCCCAACAGTGGGCTCCTGATCAGCATCTGTTTCACCAGAGAAATTGATAGCAATGCATATTCTCAGGCCAGACCCCAGACCTGCAGTATGTGACTCAGGGTGGCTCAGGAATCCTATTTTTTATGATCCCACCAGGTGCACACTTGGGGCTAAATACCTATGCCTTGTTTTGGTCTCTCCTCCAAGAACAGGGATTTTTTTTCAACACTTTGCAAAAAGACTTTTTATGATAACCTTACTCACTGAACCCCAGCACACAGGCATCCAGTATTAGCCCATTAAAACCAAGGTGTACAGACCCTGAGATACAAGGTGCTAGGCTCATGGTTCCTTAGTGCTCAGGAGTCCAGGGAATATTGTTCCAGTGTTCCCTTTAAGTCCTTCAAACACAGCTAAGTCTAATAGTCAAAACCCTGTAAACATTTGACTTTGACATCTCCGGAGGTAAAAGCAAAAACCAGTTTGTTGTTTAATAAGTTCTGGAAATCATATTGCTGCTCTGCAACCACTATTGAGAGGACTACTTTTGGAGGATCACATCTTTTTTATACAGAAGATCCAGGGTCATGGTGCACAGATTCCCGCTGTTGTCCCTCATGACTACTAGATGGCGGAGTTGCACTTACCTGCCAGCACCTAGTTGCACTCCACAGTCTCCCTGCTTCTCTGGGTTCCATCATAGTCCCTGAAGTGTCAGTATGCTGAGGTCTATTGTAGTGAGGTGTCCAGGAAGTGGTATGCATCCAGAAGCTTTCACTAGAGGGAGCAATGGCCATGATACTATGGCAGGAAAGTCCTTTACAATCTTAGATTCTTCCTACCTTTGCAGAGTAAGCTGAGTATCTTCCCACAATCCTGAGTTCTGAGAGGTGGCAGAGCTCTGGTCACAGGCCCTAATACCAATTGGGTGAGGAAGAGTTCATAAAGTGGCAAACAGGCCATTTTCTTCTCATAGGAAGTCTAACCTGTTTGTAAAGAGAAAAATGTCCTGTCTTTTTTGATGCTTTAAATTTTCCACTAGGAAGGTAATTGAGGAGGTGGGAAGAGAACTAGAATTTGAATCTTGGGTTCAAGTCAGGCTCCACTCCTGATTATGGAGGGCTTTTATCTGCTCCTGTGCCTCTTCTGTGACCCAATCTTGTTGACAGGACAAGAGTGTGTGTGCAACAGGAACCATGTTTGCACACTTACTTTTCTGAGGTGCAATTGCCTTTGTATCCTCCCACCCCTGGCAGCTCTTCTTATTCCCTGCATTAATATGGGAGGGCCTAACAGAAAGTTCAGGGCTGGGTGCACCACCTGAGAAAGTTTGCAGATATGGCATTGCTGTAAGTGTACCTTGGGTTTGGGTTAATCAGGTATGGTAAGACTCATAGAAACAGATTTGACTCTCACAGATGGCTACATTTTACAAACAGTTGTGCAGGGCTATGTGGGAAGTATTGAAAGGTTATGCAAAATAATATTCCTATAAGACAGCTCCACAAGAAAATGGAGGGACAGTGTGGCTTGGAAGGAGGGAGGGGAAATTGATCAAACATTAAAACTCTGCCATGGCATTCTTTCCTAATGACAATGGGCTCTGGGAGAAAGGGGTGGATACTGAATCCTGGATCCTAAATCTTGACATTCTTCCATGTCAAATTATTCCTAAATGACAATGGGCAAGATTTGAGTACTCATCCTTCAGGATCCAGACTTTTATCCCCCCAGACAACAATAAGTTTCAGACTTTTTACAACTACCCTCCTAAATTAAAGTTTTAACCTGTAAAACTAGCCCCTGTTGGTCAAAACTGCATGTACATGGTGTCCAATTACATCATTATACCCTATAAAACCAAAATGTCATCTGTAACTAATGACCATTTTCCCATCTGGAAAGTAAACCCCCCACAGTGCCCAAGTCGGTGAAGGAATAAATTCTTCTCTGAATCCGCTGAGGTCTGCCTCGTTTTTTTGTATACTTAGAGTAAGAACCCTTTATTTACAGCCTTCAACTCTTCTTACCTTTGGTAGGGCTCTTACAAGTGTACATCTTAAGTTATATTAAAAAAAGAAAACATTGCTTTTCATTTGAGTTGTCCATGTTGGACTGTACTCTCCTGCCAGGTGTTTAAGACCAAGTTAGACAAAACTGATCTTGTTCATATCTATTCTTCTGAATGAGCTGAGATTCCTCAGATATTACACTTGAGGATGGATGTGAAGCCTCCTAACTCTACCTTTCCTCTACCAGTTGTGCCATGTCAGTGTGTTGATGACCAAAAGTGGCTTCTCTTAGAAGTATCAGGAACATTACTGTCTCCAATAACCCTGTTCTTTGTAGAAGGTGCATCATGAGTTGGCTTTCTATTCTCTATAGACCATTTGATCTTCCTGATTGGCAGATCAGGTGACTCATCAGAATTTCAGAGTGCTTAGAGGAGTCCCTCCTACCACTCTCTGGATACTTGCTGACCTTAGAGGGTAGGGGCCAAATATTGGCTGCTTTTTCCTTAGTCCTTTTACTTCCTTGATTTTGGTCTCCAAGTATTTTTAAAAAACATCCAGCAAGAAAGTTTCACAAGACTAAAGGAGGGAGTAACAGGTTATAACTTCAATATCTCTAATTCTACAGTCATTTACCCCTTCTCTTTAATTGGGGTCGGTATTAGTAGTGGAAGTATTACATTCTGTCTGTCTTCTGTAGATGATTACCCATTACCTCAAATTAACTTGGGTTGTTTTATTAGAAGTTACACTTCTGTAAAGTGCTAACACATAACAATTTAAGTTTACAAAGAAAACATGAAATTAACAATAGCAAAAATGCATTCAGTTTGTGTAATAGCTATGGTCTAAGAAAAACAACTATTTTATAATCCCAAACCTTACTTAGTTATATTATATCTCCTGTTTATTTTGAGAGCACAGTAATCCTTACAACAAAAATTGAACTTTTGAACACAATTTTAAATGAGCCTAAGGCTAACCTATTTGGGAAACATTCTAATGTGAAGTAAGGTGGGAGGCAGAGCCTTATCTCAGGTTAGGTTGGGTTCTTCACAAATAAAAATACAACATTACATCTGAAACATGAATCAAAGAAAAGCTATAGAGATTTTAGATTCTTTTTTGTTGGAAAGTGGCAAAATGTTTGCAGTTTTACAAAATCCACCTTTAAGTAGATCAGGCTCTCATTATCTTTTTAAAATACATTTATAGTTTTACCTTAGAATAAAAAGTAACATGAAATTTTACTTACATCTTATTGATAACAAGTTAAGTTACAGAATATTAAATGATATAAAATTCCAATTTAAGTTTTTTATTTCTATATGATTTAAAATTATGAATTTAGACAACTTCAGTTTGGAGAACACCAGCTTGGTAAAGTGCTCTTCCAAGCTTTATATTTATAATTTATATCTTAGAAGAACATGAGTATACTTAATATACAAAGAACTAATAATATCACCATTATACAGATATTCTTATATTAACTAGGTTTAATTCTCACAGTAAAATACAGAATCCACAAGTATTTACATCCTTGCAGAGTTTAGCAGTACTAGTAAAAATAAATGATAGCCTACATCTCTTATACATTTAGGGAACAGTGTTAATAATTCAATTTTGACTTAGTCAAAGCAGAGAGATACAGGTAAGTTTTCCAAATGGCAGTGTTGCTCTATGCCAGATGTAAGGTACAAAAAATAGTACTTATTGGTTAAATCTACATAAATTTTATTTTTAAAATTTTATAGAATATTTAGATAAGGCTGAGACAAATATATTTAATTTCAGATGTATACATATTTTTAGTCAAGTATATTTATGTTATTCATAAAAACCAAGCCTGGTCAAGATCTTAAGTCATCTGTTTCTCTGACAAAGAAAAATCCTAAAAGCAATTGACATCACATTTTAATATTTTATAGCTGTCAAGTCTTCCACAAATTGGTATTCATCAGTGTGAGGTTTCTTAACAGGTAGAAGAGGCAGAGTAGGATATCTGGCAAAGCAGACTCATTTTACAATTTAAAAAATTTTCCAGAAGAGAATGAGTGCCTCTTCTTTTATTATTATTATTTTATTTTCACAGACAACATTTTGATTCATTGTACACAAATGGAGCACATATTATTGTTTCTATGGTTGTACACAATGTAGATTTATACAATTTGTGTCATCATACATGTACATAGGGTAATGATGTCTGTCTCATTCCACCATTTTTCATACCCTCCTACCTCTCATTTCCCTCTATGTAATCTAAAGTTCCTCCATTCTTCCCTCACCCACCACCCCACCAGCTCCATTAAGCATCATCCACTTCTCAGAGTAAACATTCTACCCTTGATTTTTTGAGGTTGGCTTGTTTCACTTAACATGATATTCTCCATTTATCTGCAAATATCATAATAATTTTCTTCTTTATGACTGGATAATATTTCATTGGGTATATATGCCACAGTTTCTTTATCCATTCAACTGTTGAAGGGAATATAGTTTGGTTCCACAATCTAGCTATTATAAATTCAGCTGCTATTTTTTCCCCTGGGGCAAGTTATTCCCTCCTAAAACTAATCTTGGTTAAGATAACATTGATCCCTTTTCCCAGGGTCACTTTTTTCTTTAAAGGTCTTTCTCACTTTAATAGAATTCCAGTAGAGCAGGTTCTGTTTTCTTTTCCTGGAGGATACTTGCACTTGAAATTTTTAATTTTGGTGTGAGTATCTTATCTCTACATTTAATTTACACAACAAATTTTATCCCAGCAAAGGAATTAGACAGTTAGGCATATTTTAAATCTGTGTCTTAAATTCTTTTTTTTCAAATTTACACTCAAGTGGTTGTCACACAGGTTATTGCTTGACCACTCTCCCTTACCACCATCATAATGCCATCAACTTTAAGTGAGCTCCCAATTGTTAATTGTACACAGAGACTCTCTCTTTACATACTTTTGTATATAAAGGCACTGTCTAGTGAAGGTCACAGAAATTTTTAGGGACCTTTTTCTTCAGAAATCAGCAGGCCAAAAGACAGGTCTTTGAATTCATGGGGACTCAGGGAGACCTTTGTATTTTAGCTCTGTGGGCAAGAGGGAAGGCACCCAGAAGTGTCCCCTGATCAAATAGGGTAGATATTAATAAGGGGAGACAATTTTGTCCTCATATTATAATTTAATATTAGAACCCACTGTTTCATTTCCTGTGATTGGCAGCTTTCATCTTCCATCCCCGTTAAGACAGACAGCTTAGTTAATCATCAATGAATATAATGGGCTGCACATAGGGTTTTCTCAAATGTAAAGCAAACCTGTGAGGTTAAGCATTCCAGTACACTCCTTTGACCCAGAGTGACAGGAAAATGAAAATGGGGGTGGACCCAAATGGAAGTTACTAAAAATTCAGACTTAAGAACTAAAAGCACACTGTCAAATAGAAAGTTAAGGGTCAATTCAACAGCCTTGGTACCTTTCCAACAACTGTACAGAATAGATTGTAACAATTAGCCTTTACACTTTTAATATCTCTTGAGCATGGACTATGATAAGTGTCTTTGTCCAAAGTCTAATTTCTGAACTAGTATACTCAAGTGGAGAAGCTTTCCAAATGTTTCCCCATCACATTAGGGAGATCCATCTCTTTTTTTTCCTTTCAATCAAAACTAATTTTATTTCTTTTATTTTTGTCCTCTGCCACCATCCATGAGTTTCATTCTTTGAATCCAAGGGGCAAGAACCCATAAAGAAAATCAGTGAGGTCTATTGTTTATATAGATTTTTTCATCAGCAGAAACTGTGAACTGAGCCCTGTTCTCAAACTCTTATTTTATTCTCATGGGTAAAGTGTGGCTGGACAGTAAGGTAGAGGCTACATCCTTCTTGTCTATTTCTCTACAGACAAGGCAGTTTTCCTGGGATTTTCTTTTGTCTTCTTTATATCAGAACTGTGTCCCTGACCCACAGCAAAATGATTTGCAGCTTCCTAGGGCAAGAGTTAGGAGTAATACTCAGATTGAATTTCATGTACACATTATTATTTTCAATGGTGGAAATTTATAAAAAAAGGTATTAAATTAACTTGCTCAAGTCTTTATAGCTACAAGGAAGCAAAACATGATAAGGTTTAGGTGTATCTCACACCAAACTCTGTCCTTAAGCAGTGTAGATCACTGAGTACAATATCACCACTATTTTACAGAAAACACAACAGATTCATAAAAATGGAATCATTTTGTGTCTGAAATCATGTATCCCATCATGCATAAAATGGGAATAATACTTGCCTGCCTCTTTAACAACATGAAAATGTTGTAATAACAAAGAAATAAGGGTCTAAACATACTGCCTAGAAATCAAGATATTAAGTGTCCCCCCTAAAAGCTCATGTATGAAGCATAAAAGGAAGTTTAGGGGTGAAATGAATGGGTTATGAGAACCTTAACTTGACCGGTGTCTCATTTCCCTGATAGGGCTAACTGGGTGGTACTGTAGGAAGGTAGGGTATGTATGACTAGAAGTGGGTCCCTGGCCATGCCTCTGGGGCCTATATCTTGTCTGTGGTGAGGGAAATGCTCTCTCTATGCTTCCTGGCATAGTGCCCTTGTAGATTTTCTCTTCCATGTTCTTCTGCCATGATATCCTGCCTCACCTTGGGTCCAGAGTAATAGATTCAACCATTGATGGACTGAGAACTCTGAAGTTGGGAACTCAAATAAACTTTTTCTCTTCTAAATTTGCTCTTGTCATAAATATTTATGCCCCAAACAGTGGCTCATCCATATATGTCAAACAAATCCTTCTCAATACCAGAAATCAAATGGATCAGAACAAAATAATACTAGGTAATTTTAACACACCTCTCTCAACACTGGGCAGAACCTCCGAACAAAAATTGAACAAAGAAACATAGATCTCAAAAATATAATCAATAATTTAGACTTAACAGACATTTATAAAATATATCATCCAAAAAACTGAGAATACACTTTCTTCTCAACAGCACATGTATCCTTCTCTAAAATAGACCATATATTATGCCACAAAACTACTCTTAGCAAATACAAGAAGATAGAGATAATACCTTGTATTCTATCAGATCATAATGGAATGAAATTAGAAATAAATGACAGAGTAAAAAACAGAAACTACTCCAACATCTGGAGATTAAATAATATGCTATTGTACAATGAATGGATAAGAGAAGATATCAGGAGGGAAATTAAAAAATTCTTAGAGGTAAATGAGAACAAAGAAACAACATATCAAAATCTCTGGGACATTATGAAAGCAGTTCTTAGAGAGAAAATTATTTCATGGAACACATTCAATAAAAGAAGAAAAAATCAACAAAAAAATGACCTAACACTATGGCTCAAAGCCCTAGAGAAAGAACAGAGCAACACAGAGAGAAGTAGAAGACAGGAAATAGTTAAAATCAGAGCTGAAATCAATGAAATTGAAACAAAAGAAACAAATGAAAAATTGAAAAAATAAATATTTGGTTCTTTGAAAAAATAACAAAATTAATAAACCCTTAGCCACACTAACAAAGAGAAGAAGAGAGAAAACCCAAATTACTAAAATTTGGAATGAACAAAAAAAATCACAACAGACACGATTGAAATACAAAACATAATTAGAAGCTATTTTGAAAATCTATACTCCAACAGTATAGAAAATCTTGAAGACATCAACAGGTTTCTGTAGACATATGAATTACCTAAACTGAACCACGAGCACATACACATTTTAAATAGATCAATTTCAAGTAATGATATAGAAGAAGTCATCAAAAGTTTACTAACAAAGAAAAGTCCAGGACCAGATGGATTCTCAGCTGAGTTCTACCAAACCTTTAAAGAAGAACTCATTCCAATACTTCTCAAAATATTTCATGAAATAGAAGAGGAGGAAAACCTCCCAAACACATTCTATGAAGCCAATTTCACCCTGATACTAAACCAGACAGAGACACATTGAGGAAAGAAAATTTCAGACCAATATTCTTAATAAAAATTGATGCAAAAATTCTCAACAAAATCTTAGCAAATCACATACAAAAATATATTAAAAAGATAGCGCACCATGATCAAGTGGGTTTTTTTCCCGGGGATGCAAGGTTTTGGTTCAACATCTGGAAATCAATAAATGTAATTCACTATATCCTTGGATCACAAGATTATTGCAATAGATGCAGAAAAAGCATTTGATAAAATACAGCATCCCTTCATCTTCATGCTCAAAACACTGGAAAAAAATGAGGATAGTGGGAACATCCCTTAACATTGTAAAGGCCATCTATATGAAGCCCGTGGCCAATATCATTCTAAATGAAGAAAAACTGAAAACTTTCCCCCCAAAACTAGAACAAGGCAGGGATGCCCTCTCTCTTCACTTCTATTCAACATTCTCCTCGAAAATCTAGTCAGAGCAATTAGACAGAAGAAGGAAATTAAAGTGATATGAATAGGAAAAAAAAGAACTCTAACTATCCCTCTTTGCTGATGACATGATTATATATTTAGAGACACCAGAAAATTCCACCAGAAAACTTTTAGAACTCATAAGTGAATTCAGTAAAATATCAGGATATAACATTAATGCTCTTAAATGCAATGCATTTTTAAACATAAGTGATGAATCTTCAGAAAGATAAGTTAGAAAAACTACCCCATTCACAATAGTTTTGAAAAAAATAAAACACTTGGGAATCAATCTAACAAAAGAGGTGAAAGACCTCTACAATGAGAACTACAGAACACTAAAAAAGAAATTAAAGAAAACCTTAGAAGATGGAAAGATCTCCCATGTTCTTGGATAGTCAGAACTAATATTGTCAAAATGACCATACTACCAAAAGTGGTATACAGAATCAATGCAATTCCAATTAAAATCTCAATGATGTACCTTACAGAAGTAGACCAAGCAATCATAAAATTCCTCTGGAAGAATAAGAAACCCAGAATAGCTAAAACAATCCTTGTCAAGAAGAGTGAAGCGGGGGTATCGCAATACCAGATCTTCAACTCTACTACAAAACAATAGTAACAAAAACTGTTTGGTATTGGCACCAAAATAGACAGGTAGATCAATTATACAGAATAGAGGACACGGACATATACCCAAATAAATACAATTTTCTCATGCTAGAAATAGGTGACAAAAATATGCAATGGAGAAAAGATGCCTCTTCAACATATGGTGATGACAAAACTGGAAATCCATATGCAACAGAATGAAACTAAACCCCTATCTCTCACCCAGCACAAAACTTGACTCAAAATTGATCAAGGACCTTGGAAACAGATTAGAGACCCTTCATCTTACAGAAGAAAAACTAGATTCAAATCTTCAACAGGTCAGCTTATAATCAGACTTCCTTAACAGAACTCCCATAGCACAAGAAATTAAAGCAAGAATCAATAACTGAGATAGATTCAAAGTAAATAACTTTCTCTCAGCAAAGTAAACTCTCAGAAATGTGAAGAGAGTGCCTACAGGGTGGGTGTAAATCTTTGCCACTCATACTTCAGATAGAGCACTAATTTTCAGAATATATAAAGAACTCAAAAATCACTACATCAATTATACAAATAACCCAATGAATAAATGAACAAATACTTCTAAGAAAATGAACAAATACCTCACAGAAGAAGGTCTACAAACAATCAAAACATTTATGAAAAAATGTTCAACATCTCTAGTAATAAGAGAAATGCAAATCAAAACTACACTAAGATTCCATTCACCCCAATTAGAAAGGTGATTATCAAGAATACAAGCAACAATAGGTGTTGGTGAGGATGTGGGGACAAAGGTACACTCATACATTGCTGATGGGGCTGGAAATTAGTGCAGCCACTCTGGAAAGCAGTGTGGAGATTTCTTAGAAAATTGGAATGGAACCACCATTTGACCCAGCTATCCCACTCCTTGGCCTAAACCCAAAGAACTTAATATCAGCAACTACAGAGATACGGCCACATCAATGTTCATAACTGCTCAATTTACAATAGCCAGATTGTGGAACCAACCTAAATGCCCTTCAATTGGTGAATGGATAAAGAAACTGTGGTATATACACACATATATTTATAATTTTTTCTTTTTCCCTATGCTATGCAATTACTCACAACTAGATTTCTACTGAATTAACATTATATAAAGATTTTTTTCTCTTTTGTTGTGCTGGGGATCAAATCCAGGGCCTTTTTCATGAGAGGCATGCATTCTACCAACTGAGCAATATTTTCAGCCACTATTCCTTTTTTAATAAGGCTACTAATATGTACTTTGTTAATAAAATGTACCTGTGTTATGAGAATAGTTGGACTGCAAATCATCAAGCTAGCAGCTCTTTATCTTCTTGGGGTACACATACCTCAGGGGACCACCCACCTTCAACCTCAGACCATTTTTTATTATGTCTCCATTTAACACTTTTAGCATATCATTAAATTCTTGTGTTTGTGTATAGGTAGTGTTTGTAACCCATAAAGAGTGGAGACGTTCGAAATGTGTCCTTTCTTTCTCTCTAAAGACTGGTACAGGGTTTATTAAACTATTAACATTTTACACACATTGTTTGCTACAATATTAATGCCCATTTTTGAATGGTAATTTAAATTATTTCATCTTCTAGAATTAGAGATCTAGTTAGACTTTGATGTAGATGGCACATTGATAATGTATTTCTAGAGTTCTTCATCCATTGTTGGAGCAGGTCTGGTCCTAGCCACAGAGGTAACACTTGCTTTAATTCTTCATACTGGGTGACATCAATTTTATTATTAAGCAGAAAATACTCCAAGTGTGGTACAGTGTTTTGCCACTCTGTTGAGAATACAGTATAATCAGAAGCCTGTGATATCAGAAAGACTGTGTTATTTAAATGCATAAAGCATTCAGCTAATGTTCAATAAACTTGCCATGTTCAACATATAAACTGCTGTCATCATCCGTGGAGTTTGTGCCTCCAGCATGCATCTCCTCTCAACTGCTGAGCATTGGCCTCGCTCAGATAGACCTTGGAAGCTGCTGAGTGTCTCACAGGGCTCTTGGAAAGATTGAAGTGGGAAGCATGGAGCAGGGTTGGATGCTCTACATGAGGAGGCCTAACCTGCCCCTACCCTATGCCTGTGCCCTTCAGGGACACTAGGCCCAATCTCTTTTTACCAAAACCACATCTTTGGCAACTCATATGGGTCACACAGCATAGATATCAACTGCCCTTAGACAAGTATGTGTTTTGAATTTCTGATGAATTGTTAATCCTTTGTCCTTAAGCAGTTGGACAGTTTCTTAGGAGAGGGATCATTTGAGTTTCTACACAATCTCTTCTAGTGATGGAGGAAGAGGAAGAGCTTCATGAATGTGGGAGAACAAATCCATGATCATGACTTTGGAACTCCAGACTACAAAACCTGCATTTTGATGTGCCACAGACCTGACACTAAAGAGCTAACACAACAGACAATAAATAGTCCCAGGAATCTGGTATGAATTCCTGGGACAAGAACAGTGATCCTATCCTGTGATGGCCACTAAGGCTTGGAAACTCTGCTCTGAATTCAGGACTACATGACTGCTAGGGCTTTGCACATGAACTGTATCTCCCCAAATGCAAGCTCAAACACATTTTCTGATCTATTTTGCATCTGAAATAACCACAACCTGACAAGGAGAGCCCTCCCCCAGGAATTCCTGGAGTGGAGTCAGAATAGATGTCACTGTGGACCAGACTGGGGGGAGGAAAAATTGCCCCTGCTCTGAGGAGCTCCAGGTTACCAGTGAGGATGAATTGTTCTTGTGAATTCAAAAGAGGGCACAGAACACACAGAGAGCCCATTCATAGATTGTGACCAGACTCCAGAGGTGTCCACAGTGGAGGGAATGGAGTGGGAGGGGAGAGGGGCTGCAATTGCAGTGCTGTCCACCCCCTGCCCCAAGCCTTCAGCAAGGAGAACATAACTGTTCAGTGCACAGGGGCCCGGGTGGGCTGAGCTTCAGCTTCCTGCACTCATGAGAGGAACAGCAACTTGCTTCTAAAATTATTTTAACTTCTCCCAAAAGACACCTAGGAAAGAGTCTGGAGGGTCTTAGGCCTGCTCTTCTAGGAAAGAGAGGAACCATCCTGTGCCTTGATGAGTGCTCTGGAGAGATGGAGGCATGGAGGGCAGAATTATAATGGTTCCATCATTCCCTGGTCTCGTGGTCCAACAAAACCAATGTCTAAAGAATCATGCACTAGTCAGAGAGTTCACAGATTCATTTTACATCCTAAGCATGAGATTTTTTTTTCTCCATTAATTCCTCCCTTCTCCTAGGATCAAAATTTAATAATTGTCATTTGGAAACACAAGAAGCCTTTCCTGGATCAGGAAGATAGAAATATATCACTCCTCACAGAAGAGTACACTGGTTCTGTCCTGTGTATTCCAGGCAAACACATATTCAGCTCTGGAAACTCTGTGTTGCCCTGATCTTACCTAGCTCAGTGTGGACACCTGGCCTTTGCTGTATTAAAGATGAACACACTTCTGAGCTATTCCAGGTAACCCAACTCTGCTTATTTGCATGTGCCCAGAGCATGGCCCATGCCCTGAAAAATTTATTAATAGACTGGTTCTATCCTGCACAGAAGTCAGTCTATGGACAGAGTATGGTCATGGAGTCCCCACTCAGCTTCTGATCCTGGTTCTCTCCTTCTCAGGTATGGAGGAAAAACTTGGGGTTTGCACAGGCAAAAGTGGTCAGTGACATGCCCTAGTGTCTAGTTGTGTGGGAATTTACTTTTTTATTTTTTTGGTTGTATTGTGTTTGTGTGGTTTTTTTATGCTTTATTTATTTTGATTCATTGTAAACAAATGGTACAGCTGTTGTTCCTCTGGTTGTATATGAAGTACATTTACACCATTTGTGGAATCATACATGGATGTATGGTGATGATTTTTGTCTCATTCTGTTATTTTTTCTTCCCCCACCCCTCTTTTTCTTCTACATAATCCATCCTTCCTCATTTCTTGTCCCCCTCCCACCCCCCCATTATGTATCATCATCCTTTTTTCAGAAAGATAATTTGTACTTTGGTTTTGGGGATTGACTTATCTCACTTAGCAAGATATTCTCCATTCCACCCATTTACTTGCAAATGTCATAATTTTATTATTCTTTTGTCTGAGTATATTCCATTGTGTTATACCACAGTTTCTTTATCTATTCATCAATTGAAAGACATCTAGGTTGGTTCCACAATTTAACTATTGTGAATTGAGCAGCTATGAAAATTTATGTGCCTGTATCACTGTAGTATGCTGATTTCAAGTCCTTTGGGTATAGGCCAAGGAGTGGGATAGCTAGGTCAAATGGTGGTTCCATTCTGAGCATTCTGAGGAATCTTTCCAGAGTGACTGCACTAATTTGTATCCCACCAGCAATGTATGAGTGTGACTTTTCCCCACATCCTCACCAACACCTATTGTTTTATTTTCTTCATAATTGCTATTCTAATTGTGGTGACAAGGAATTTTAGGGTAGTTTGATTTGCATTTCTTTTTAATAGAGATGTTGAACACTTTTTCATATATCTGTTGACTGCTTGTAAATCTTCTTCTATGAAGTGTATGCTCATTTCCTTAGCCCATTTATTGATTGGGTTATTTGAATTCTTGGTGTATGGTTTTTTTAGTTATTTATAGATTCCAGAGATTAGTGCGCTACTTGATGTGTATGTCACAAGGACTTTCTCCCACTCTGTGGGCTCCTTCTTCACATTGTTTATAGTTTCCTTCACTGAGCAAAAGCTTTTTAGTTTGAATCTATTCCAATTATTGGTTTCTGCTTTTATTTCTTGTGCTTTGGTTGTCATATAAAGAAAGTCTCATCCTAAGCGAACATGAAAGTTTTGGACCTACTTTTCTTCTATAATATACAGGGTCTCTGCTCTGATTCCAAGGTCCTTGACCAATTTTGAGTTGAGTTTTGTGCTGGGTGAGATAGGGTTTTAGTTTCATTTGTACTTATGGATTTCCAGTTTTTCCACCACCATTTGTTGAAGAGACTATCATTTCTCCATTGTATGTTTTTAGCACCTTTGTCTAGTATGAGAACATTGTATTTATTTGGGTGTGTCTCTGAGTCCTCTATTCTGTACCATTGATCAACCTGTCTATTTTGGTGCCAGTACCATATTGTTTTTGTTACTATTGCTTTGTAGTATAGTTGAACTTCTGGTATTGTAAGACCCCTGCTTCACTCTTCCTGCTAAGGATTGCTTTAGCTATTCTGAGTCTCTTATTTTTCCAAATGAATTTCATGATTGCTTCCTCTGTTTCTATGAGGTCCATCATTGGGATTTTAATTGGAATTTTAATGAATTTGTATACCACTTTTGATATTATGGCCATTTTGACAATAGTACAGTAGGAATTGAGATGGGAAATGGTGACCAAGGTTCTGAGCATTTACTTTAGTAATTGTTGTTTCCAATGTTAGATGTGAGATGTGATATCCAGATGACCCAGTCCCATTTATCCCTGTCAGCATCTCAAGGAGACAGAGTTACCATAACCTTCAGGTCATTCAGAGCATTATTTATTTTTTAAAGCATTATCAGCAGAAACCAGAGCAAACTCTGAACTCCTCATCTAGTTTGCAAATAGTCTGCAATCTGGGGTCCCATTGAGTTTAGTAGCAGTGGATATGACACAGACTTCAGCCTCACCATAAGGAACCTGGACACTGAAAATGTTGCCACTTATTACTGTCAAAAAAATAGGGATTACCATCCCACAAGTGATTCAAGCCATGACACAAGCCTCCCAGGGGAGCAGAAATGTGAGGCTGGGCTGCTCCAGCTGCTCCTCCTGCTGCCTCACCTGCTGAGAGCACTTCTCAGGGACAGCAAGACTCTGAGGTCACTGGGAGGGTTTTCTACAAGGGGAGAGAAAGGTCTTCTTCCCAAGGGTCCCCTTGCTCTTCCTCAGCCCAGGAGAAGACAGAGGACAAGAATCCTCCTGGTCTAATTCAAGATAGAGCTTGTTTCCTGTGTATTTGTGTCATGATGCTGTGATGGACACTGTGTGGTGTCAGCTTGGCTGCATGGGAGAGATGGTTGGAGTGTTAGAGTGTTAGTAAAGCATGTTCAGGACAGTTGGTGTGATATTCAGGGAACTGAGTAAGAAATTCCTCTTTGAGTTTAGGTGGCTCCTTTCAACATGCTGGACTAGGTGGACTCTAGGAGTAACAGAGGACACTCATCTTTCGTGTTCCCACATGCTCTTCCTCTCTAAGAGAATGCCTTTCTCCTCTCACCATGCTTGGACATGGACCCCAAGTCTTATTGCCTTTTGACCTGTATTTGCACCTGCTGCCCTCTCTGCAGACATTGACCTGTGACATTGGATGGGTAATATGTTATGGCCTCTCTCTTTCTGAGTCTTTGGGCTTTATTGAGTGAGATGCAAATGATTTTGTCAGATTATCAGGTCTTGCAAAAAACACAGTGGGAAGTTAAGGGACAATGTCCTTTTGGAGGAGATATGCCCAAACATTGAAAGATGAGAAAGAATTTAAAATAAGTACATTTCAAATGAACTTCCCATTTAAAGGTCATTATGGAACAGGAATTATCAATAATTAGCCTAAACAAATACATAGACTGTAGATGGTCATCTACTACTATTCCATTAATGCTCATGAACCAATGTCCTAAAATCCTACTTGGATTTCAATAGTATCAGTTTTATCCTACCCAGTTCATGTGACCACAGGCACTTGTAACCTTCAACTCACAAAGAAGACAGATCACTGTTGATCCCTAATGTTAGTTCCACACCATGGTACCAGAATGACTCCCGGCATTCATGTGTCCACAGTGGCCCTGGGAAAGGACTGTGAGGGATTCTTGTGTGTGCCTTTCATTTTATTCTTGTGCTGCCAGGAATATGGAGATTTCAGAGAGGTTTAATATGTGCTAGAAAATTCTTATATAATACACCATTGGACAAAGAAACTCAATTATAGAAAAATAACAAACCTGAGTGAACTTGACCATGATGTCATCATGTATGCAAGTTCAGTTTCATTAAAAAAAGGAGACTGTCATGTACAACAAATTGGAACAAATAAAATTAAAATTTTACAAAAGAGAGGAACTAACAGGAGTCAAGCTACTTTGGTACTCATCCCTGTGAAGTTGATTGTTGATTCCCTGTTCTGCTGGGCATGGTGAAGGCCCAGAAGCACTAACCATGTTTGGACCTGGTTCTCCCACAAAGGGATTATTACCTCTTCAGAAACAAGGTTTCATCCCACCTCTATATTGTGCCTACTGAACCCTTTGAAATCTTCTGCATCTATACCTCAGCTTTGAGATTCTTTGATCAACAAAGGATTGCCCTGGTATTATCCACTAAACTGGCTGAAATGATGAACACATGGTCACTATATATCATTAGGACAGTGTAGTAATTTTGAAGAAATGGTGCTGTTGTATGGGCTAGGTTCATACATCCTGGTGATTAATGGCTCATAGGAATCTGTCTACATATTTTTAAAAAGACTATGGAAATGTATAAATTCCACAAGAGTTTCTGTAATGTTTCTCCTGATGACATGTCCTCTTGTGAAAGCTGGTAGAATACTTGAACATGTTCAGTATGAAGCTTCAGGTGGTGCAGGAATGAGCATAACAGCTCCAGGCAACCTCATGAAGTACAAGAAATGTGACCTGCACAGTGAGACATGGAGATATCAACTCCAGTCACTGCCTCCTGCTCAGACTGAGGAATGAGAAACATGGGGTCCAGTCACTTCCTTCCTACTCACTGTGTTGTCATAGTGTCACCTGGATATGAGAGAAGCCAATCTTGGCTGCTTAAGCAAAAAGTTGATCATGGCCATGGATTAGGATCAGAAGTCAGTAGAAGCAGGTTCAGGCTCCTTCCAGTCCTAACCCCCTCACTTCAAATGCATGTTGTGTTCTAAGATCAGGAAACACAAGGAACATGTAATGTGGCTGAAGAATTTGTGAAGCTCCAAGCTGTTTTGCTCCACCTGTTTTCCCAACACAGCCCAACACCAGGAAGATACGGCTCTGACACTTTCACTTCAGGGTATCCTCCGCCTTTATCTCAGGAAAACCATGATTGAAACCTATTACATAGCACAGGTGGTAGAAAATTATTAAATTTTAAAAGTAGAAATAACAAGCTGAGGATATAGCATAGTTTGTAGAGTGCTTGCCTTGTAAGCACAAGATCCTGGGTTCAATTCCCAGCCCAGCCAAAAAAAAAAAAAAAAAATAGAAAAGTAAATAACAAAACAAAAGGTATCATGAAGGTACTAGGTATTTTATGGCAAAGAAAACATGGCATGTTTATTGTTGTGCCTGTGGGATTCGTGAAATCCAAGGATATCAGCATTTGTATGTTGAACAAGGTAAGCTTATTAAACGTTGACTGAATACCTTAGGCAATTGAATAACACTGTCTTTCTGATATAACAAAGTTTCTGCTTACATTGTACTCTCAACAGAGTGCCAAACAGTTATACCACACTTGGAGTACTTTCTGCTTAATAACAAAATTGAAGTCACCCAATTAGAGCTAGTGTTACCTCTATGGCTAGGACAAGACTTGCTCTAACATGGATGAAGAACTCTAAGAATATATTATCCATGGGTCAACTACATCAAAGTCTAACTAGATCTCTAATTCTAGAAGATGAATGATTTAAATTACCATTCAAAATGGTATTAAAATATAGCAAACAATGTTGTAAAATGTTAATATGTAGTAAGCACTGTACCAGCTTTAGGAGAAAGAGGGGACACATTGAAAATGCACCCACTCTTCATGGATTACAAACAGTAGCAATACACATACAGAAGGATTTAATGATATGCTAAAAGTTTTAATGGAAACACAATCAGAAATGGTCTAAGGGTGAAGATGGGTGGCTCCCTGAGGTATGTGTACTCCAGGAAGTTAAAGAGCTGCTAGCTTGTTATGGCCACAAGGTTCCTTTGATCTGCCTTTCTATAGTCTACTCAACTTTGACACTCCATTACTTTACTAATGCTCAGTAACCTGCAATATTTATATTTCAATAATTCTATAAATGGAATCAACAGCATTTTCTTTTAGTAGTGACAATGACACTTTACTAAGAGAAATGTTTTGAAAATAAATTGAGTTCTGTTCACAAATATTTCAGCCTTGCCTAGAATTTATAAGATAATTAGCTAATCTTAGATTTTTTTTTACTTCCCCTACTTCCAGTACCCTGTTACAACATGTCCCTGGCCAGGAAGAAAAGATATTTGGCCTTTAGGAAATTTGAAGTTTTAAGAGTTAAGTTTCATAGATTAAATGAGTATAATTAGCTACTTCTTAAATGACTGAGCTAACAAATGATGAAATGACCTGTATCTGACACTGAGTGTCCAACAATGAAACTGATAAAAGTCACTCATATTTGAGTAGAAAATGAACTGCATATGAGATACAAAGTTGTGGTGCCTTCCTAATTATTCAGCCAATATTAGAAATGTTTCAGTTTCCCAAGAACATTGTCACTGTGGGAGAAGGAAAGGGGAGGACCAATGGGGCACAGTTCTTAACAGTCTGCAGATGTAGGCAGAACTAAGCAAAGTCTGAAAATTTTTTTTGCAAAACCTACCTAAAAACAGTTCTGAAAGAATAAGGTGCAGGTGACTCTGAATATTAATGTATGTTCATGTGTCTAATTAGAGTGTAATCAGCAGAGGTGGGCATGGAAATAACGTCACCATGTGATGTTTATTTTACAGGTGAAAGTATGTTTTCCTACCTACAATTTTTTTCAACAAATAAATACTTGCAGTCATAACTCCATGAACTTAGGAGGGCAGCTACTACTACCTTTGTCTGAGGTATCCCATTATCTCAGCTTTGTTGAGGACAGTTATCTGACTTGCCCAGGTCACAAAGTCACAATTTCAGGGTTGAGACTGAAACTTTAAGTTCAGTATACTTCATCCAGCACCACTTTCCAGAAGTCATATGCTATCTTGTTTATTTATTTATTAATTCAGAAAATATTTATCTACTTACTCAAGAAATATTCAATGCTTAGTATGGGCAATCACTGTGGTTAAGTTTCTGAGCCATATTCTGTTCCAGGGATTACAATTAGTACAACTAACCCAGGATTGCAACTAACCCAGATAAGGCAGCAATAAAGAAGCATTATTTTACAGTACATAATATAAGCACTTAAAAGGCTTCTTGCTTATGACTGTTGCCATTTCAAATCATTACATTGGACACAAATTTAAGAGTTCAAAAAAAGAAAGGTATAATTCAACTAACACATTCCAGGATTTATAACTTCAGAAATTATTGCTCATTAAACTCTACTTTAATTATCCTAGTATTAATCAAAGCATTTAGTAGAGTTGGTAAAATACAATCATGAGCAACTGACTTAAGATATATGATAGGCTAATATTTCTTTTAAAATGACTTATTGTCACTAGATCTTTTGCATGTAAAATGAAATGACATTTTATTTCAAATGAAAAATTGGCATACAGAATATTAAACTGTTGTCATTAAACACTGCATTGTCAACTAAAATGGAACCAAGTCATTCCTAGAGTCATACATTCCATGGCTGTTTATTTTGCACAGAAAAAAATCCTTACCTGACACACACCTTCAATATCAGCACAGCTTCAGCTAACCACAGACACCAAGAAAAGATACTAAAGACCTCAGTTACTTCAGCTGCACCAGTGAATGATGCAGACCTCAATATTAACCATTCATCTGCCAAGCAGTGACCATGACCTGGTCTAACACTGCCTGTGAGACAGCCTTTCTCATGCCTCCTGAAAAGGTCTAATAAAATATAAAATTCTTATAATGGTCATTGAGGCTTTCACTATCCATGGTGGGATTCTGTGTAAATCACAGGACAGGCAACTGGGTTAGCAGGATGGACACTATTTGGTGAACCAACTGACAACACATTAGAAGAAATGCCAGAGAAAAAGTTTAGAATGTACATAGTCAAATGACCTGGAAAGTAAAGTATAGAATAAGGAGTAAAATCAAAGAATAATATAGAAAATGAAAGATCACCTCAATAAAGAATTAGAAATTGTGAAAAAAATACCAAGCACAAATCCTTGAAATGAAGGAATCAATAAACCAAATTAAAAATTCAATAGAAAGCATCACCAACAGCCTAGACCACTTGGAAGTAGGAATCTCAGACAAAGAACATAAAATATATACCCTTAAAAGTAACCACACATAGAAGATGGAAAAAAACATGAACAGAATTTCCAAGAAATATGGGTAACATAAAAATACCAAATATAAGATTTATCAAAATGGACAAAGGCATGGAGATAAAAACCTGAGGAATGCAAAATCTTTTCAATGACATAATAGATAATTTCCCAAATCTAAAGAATGATATGGGAAATCAATTACAAGAGACTTAGAGAACTACAAGGGTGCACATAAATTAAACTGATCTACACCAAAGCAAATTATGAGAAAAACTGACATACAGAATAAAGATAGAACTTTAAAATCTGTGAGAGAAACTAATCAAATTACATATAGGGGAAAGCCAATTTGGATTTCAGCTCATTTTTCAACCCAGACACTCAAAGACACAGACTGAAGGTGAAGGTTTATTTACATGGCCTTCATAAACTAATTGTGGTTTCCATCCTCATATCCAATCAAGTCAAACAAAGAAGGGATAAAGAAAGACATTTCATACTGCTTAAGGGAATCATACATCAAGAAGACATAGTGATCCTAAATATATATTCCTGCCAAAATGGAGCACCTACATACAAACTCATCTTAACTACAAGAATCAAGTAGAATACAAACCAATAGTACTCACTTACTTTAATTACACCTTTATTTCCACTGGATAGATCTTCCAAACAAAAACTAAGCAAAGAAATCACAGAATTAAAAAATACAATAAAGAATTTAGACTTAGCAGACATATATAGAATATTTCATTCATCATTGAGCAAATACACAATCTTCTCAACATCACATGGATTCTTTTCTAAAACAGACCATATGTTACAAAGCTAAGCAATAATTAGTCAATACCAACAATAGAAATACTACTCTGCATTCTGTAAGATCATAATAGAATGAAACTAGAAATCAATTATAAAATAAAAATAAAAGCTACTCCAACACCTAGAGCCTAAATAACAAATGAACTGCAATAGAAATCCAGGGGAAAATAAAAAAATGTACTTAGAGGTAAGTGACAAAACCTACAAAACATATCAAATATCTGGGACACTGTGAAGGCAGGCCAAAAATAAAGATCACTGCATTGAGCTCATTCATTAAAAGAATTGAAGGTCAACAAATAAAGGACCTAATTTTACATCTCAAGTAGCTAGAAAAAGAAGAACAAATGAACACCAAAAGTAGTAGAAAACAGGAAGTAATTAAAACCAGAGCTGAGATCAATGAAATTAAAACTACAGAAACAGACTAGTTGGTAGAAGTCATGGAGCGAACTGGCAGGAGAGTCAACTGCCTGCCTTGCAGAGCTAGGCAGCGGGCAGCCAACCCACCCAAACACCAGGCCAAAGAAGACATCATCACTGAGTGACCCCACCTGATCCCTGCACCAAGGACGGTGCCATCACTATTAGGTCACAGTCATGGAGCAAGTTGGTGGGTGAGTCAGGCTGCCTGCATCGTGGAGGTAGCAGGTGAGCACCCGAGCCACCTGTCTTGTAGAGCTAGGCAGTGGGTAGCTACCCACAAAACCACCAGGCCAGAGACATACACCATCAATGAGTGACCCTTCCCAACCACCACACCTAGGTCTGTTGCCATCGCAGAACATGCCGGCAGACGAGCCGGCCTGCCTGCACTGTGGAGCTAGCCAGAGGCTTCTTTATAGGCTAGTCCAAGCATTTTGAATTATTCTTGAGGACGTGGCCATCATCATTGGAAGGGCAGCTCCATTCCTGTGACACCTACAGGAGGCTAGAGGAACTTTGACCAGACCCAGGAGTCAAGAAGACATGATATTGAGAGATTCGGGACAAACTCAGAGCCACTGGGTGAGTCTCGCCCACTGGTTGGGCTCCCCAGGTGGAGCAAGAGTCCAAAACACAGGGAACATTGTGGAGTAGAGTGGACCAGTGAGACTCCCCTGCTGGAGTAGAGAACCCAGTACACTGGGAGCATTGCAGAGGAGGGGCACACAGTGAGAGGCTTTGATGCAGAGTGAGGTTCTGAGGCCCAGGCAGTAGCTCCAACCCCAGGGAGTGTAGTAGAGGAGGGCAACTCAGCGATAGAGTCCCTCACAGGGCCAGGTTCCCCAGCCCAGATGGTAGGGCAGGACCCCTGGGAACATTGCAGAGGAGGACTTCCCATTCCAGGTGGTAGTTCTGAACTGAAGGGAACTTCTCAGAGGAGAGCTGCACAGCAAAAATTCCCCACAGGGTGAGTCACCCTGCTGGGTGAGGTTTTCCCAACAGGGCAGTAGAACCAGAGACATAGGCCCAGATCAGATGTGCCCCAGTCTAAAGTCTAGTCCCCCTTTGACCATCAGTCAACAAGTGGAGGTGCCTCTGCCCACAGACAGGGAATATACCTCATGTGAATACCACCAAACCTAGAGGGGCAGCTTGCTAAGTGGAGCCCTGCATTATCAAGTTCTTCCAAGACTTCAGTTCAGTGAAGGCTAAGAGGTGAGTTATTGGAAAGTTACAGAGACAATATTAGTCAATAGAGGAAATTTGCAATATCCTATAATTTCACTACTACAGTGGTAAATACCTGAGCAATATGAGAAAACAAGGAAAGAAAATGTCCCAAAAAACCTAGATGGTATAGCAATAAAATTCAATTACAACATGGCAAAAGAAATACCAGAAAGGAAGTTCAGAATGTACATAATTAAAACCATCAGGGAAGCACAAGAGGAGATAAAAGAGCAAATGCAGGCATTGAATGATGAGATGAAAGAGTAAATGCAGGCATTGAATGATTGCACCAATCAACAGTTAAAAGAGCAAATACAGGAAGTAAAAGATGATTTCAATAAAGAGTTAGAGATATTAAAAAGAAACAAACAGAAATACTTAAAAGGAAGGAAACAGTAAACCAAATTAAAAACTCCATAGAAAGCATAACCAATAAGAAAGAACACCTGGAAGACAGAACCTCAGACATTGAAGACAAAATATCTAATCTTGAAGAAAAAGTTGACCAAATAGAAAAGATGGTAAGAAATCATGAACACAATAAACAAGAACTATGTGATATCATGTAAAGGCCAAATTTAAGAATTATTGGGATTGAGGAAGGCTTAAAGAAATAAGCCAAAGGGAAGAACAATCTATTCAAAGAAATGATATCAGAAAATTTCCCAAATCTGAAGAATGAAATGGAAAACCAAGTACAAGAGGCTTATAGGACTCGAAATACACAAAATTACAAAAGACTCAACCAAGCCACATTATAATAAAAATACCTAACATACAAAATAAAGACAGAACTTTAAAGGCTGCAAGAGAAAAGAATCAAATTACATTCAGGGGGAAACAATACAAATATCAGCAGATTTTTCAATCCAGACCCTAAAAGATAGAAGGGCCTAGAAAAACATTTTTTAAGCCCAAAAAGAAAACGGATGCCAACCAAGAATCTTATACCCAGCAAAACTTACCTTCAGATTTAACGATGAAATAAAATCCTTCCATGATAAACAAAAGCTAAAAGAATTTACAAAAAGAAAGCCAGCATTACAGAACATTCTCAGCAAAATATTACATGAGGAAGAGATGAAAAACAATGATGTAAATCAGCAAAGGGAGAAACTACAATAAAGGAACAGCCAAATAAAGGAGAAACCACGTCATGTCAAAAAAAAAAAAAAAAAAAAGTGAACCAAATGACCGGGAATAAAAATCATATTGATATCATAACCCTGAATGTTAATGGCCTGAACTCATCAATCAAAAGACATAGACAGGCAGATTTCATTAAAAAGAAAGATCCAAAAATTTGCTTCCTGCAAGAGACTCATCTCATAGAAAGAGATAACCACAGACTAAAGGTGAAAGGATAGGGAAAAACATACCATGCACATGGACACAGCAAAGAAGCCAGAGTTTCCATCCTCATATTAGATACTGTGGACTGCAAGTCAATGTTATTCAGAAGGGATAAAGAAGGACATTTCATACTGTTTAGGGAAAGCATAAATCAGCAAGACATAACAATCATAAATATCTATGCCCCAAACAGTGGCTCATCCATATATGACAAACAAATCCTTCACAATGCCAGAAAACAAATAGACCACAACACAATAACACTAGGTGATTTTAACATACCTCTAACACCACTGAACAGATCCTCCAAATGAAAATTGAAGAAACTGTAGATCTCAATAACACAATCAATAATTTAGACTTAATGGATATTTATAGAACATACCATTCAACATAGAGTGAATACACTTTCTTCTCAGCAGCACATGGATCTTCTCTAAAATAAACCAAATTTAACACCACAAATATAACTGTTAGCAAATACAAGAAGATAGAGATGCTACCTTGAATTCTATCAAATCGTAATGGATCGAAATTAGAAATAAATGACAAACTAAAAACCAGAAACTACTCCAACATAGGAGATTAAATAATACACTATTGTATGATGAAAGGATATCAGAAGACATCAGGAAGGAAATTTAAAAATTCTTAGAGATAAATGAAAACAAAGAAACATCATATGAAAATCTCTAGGACACTATGAAAGCAGTACTTAGAAGAAAAGTTATCATATGGAGTGCATTCAATAAAAAAAGAAAAAAAAACAAATAACTTAACACTACAACTCATAGCCCTAGAAAAAGAAGAGCAGACCAATACCAAAAGTATCAGAAGACAGGAAATAGTTAAAATCAGAGCTGAAATCAAGGAATTTGAAAAAAAATAAAAAAATTGAAAAAATTAACAAAATAAATAGTTGGTTCTTTGAAAAAATAAACAAAATTGTAAACCCTTAGTCATTCTAACAAAGAGAAGGAGAGAGAAAACTCAAATTACCAAAATTCAGAATGAACAAGGAAATATCACAACGGACACGATTGAAATACAAAACATAATTAGAAGCTTTTTTGAAAATCTATACTCCAACAAAACAGAAAATCTCAAAGACATCAATAGGTTTCTAGAGACATATGAATTATCAAAATTGATCAAGGAGGTCATACATGATTAAGTATATCAATTTGAAGTAATGAAACAGAAGAGGTCATCAAAAGTCTACCAACAAACAAAAGTCTAGGACCAGATGAGTTCTCAGCCGAGTTCTACAAAACCTTTAAAGAACAGCTCATTCCAATATTTCTCAAAGTATTTCATGAAATAGAAGAGGAGGGAACTCTCCCAAACTCATTCTATGAAGCCAATATCACCCTGATTTCTAAACCAGACAGAGACACATCAAGGAAAGAAAATTTAGAACAATATCCATAAAGAATATTGATGAAAAAATTATCAACAAAATCTTAGCAAATTGCATTCAGAAATATATTAAAAAGATAGTGCAACACCATCAAGTGGGTTTTATCCCAGAGATGCAAGGTTGGTTCAACATTCTGAAATCAATAAATGTAATTCACCATATCAACAGACTTAAAGTCAAGAATCACATGATTATTTTGATAGATGCAGAAAAAACATTTGATAAAATACAGCATCCCTTCATGCTCAAAACACAAGAAAAAATAGGGATAGAGGGAACCATTCCCTAACATTGTAAAGTTCATCTACGCTAAGTCCATGGCCAATATCATTCTAAATGGTGAAAAACTGAAAGTGTTCCCCCTAAAAACTGGAAAAAGGCAGGGATGCCCTCTTTTACCACTTCTATTCAACATTGTCTTCGAAACTCTAGCCAGAGCAATTAGACAGACCAAGGAAATTAAAGGAATAAAATTAGGAAAAGAAGAACTCAAAATATCCATATTTGCTGATGATATGATTATATATTTAGAGGAACCCAGAAATTCCACCAGAAAACTTTTAAAACTCTTAAGTGAATTCAGTAAAGTAGCAGGTTATAAGATCAATGCTCATAAATCCAATGGATTTTTATACATAAGTGATGAATCTTCAGAAAGAGAAGTTAGAAAATCTACCCCATTCACAGTAGCCTCAAAAAAAGTAAAATACTTGAGAATCAATCTAACAAAAGAGGTGAAAGACCTCTACAATGAGAACTACAGAACACTAAAGAAAGATATTAAAGAAAACCTTAGAAGATGGAAAGATCTTTCATGTTCTTGGAGAGGCAGAATTAATATTGTCAAAATGGCCATACTACCAAAAGTGATATACAGATTCAATGCAATTCTAATTAAATTCCCAATGATGTACCTTACAGAAATAGAGCAAATAATCATGAAATTCACCTGGAATAATAAGAAACCCAGAATAGCTGAAGGAATGCTGAGCAGGAAAAGTGAAGCAGGGGGTATCACAATACCAGAACTTCAACTATACTACAAATCAATAGGAACAAAAATGGCATGGTATTGGCACGAAAATAGACAGGTAGAACAATGGTATAGAATAGAGGACACTGACACAAACCCAAATAAATACTATTTTCTCATACTAGAAAAGATGTCAAAAATATGCACTGGAGAAAAGGTAGACTCTCAACAATGGTGCTGGGAAAACTGGAAATCCACATGCAGCAGAGGGAAACTAAACCCCTATCTCTCAGTCTGCACAAAAATCAACTCACAATGGATCAAGGACCTTGAAATTGGACCAGAGACCCTGCATCTGATAGAAGAAAAAGTAGGCCCAAATCTTCAGCATGTCATACTAGGATCAGACTTCCTTAACAGGAATCCCATAGCACAAGACATAAAAGCAAGAACCAATCACTGGGAGAGATTAAAACTAAAAAGTTTTCTCTCAGCAAAGGAAACTCAGCAATTTAAAGAGAGAACCTACAGAGTGGGAGAAAATCTTTGCCACTCATACTTCAGATAGAGCGCTAATTTCCAGAATATATTAAGAACTCAAAAAACTCTACACCAAGAATACAAATAACCCAATTAAAAAATGGGCTAAGGATATGAACAGACACTTCACAGAAGATCTACAAGGAATTAACAAATGTATGAAAAAATGTTCAACATATTTAGTAATAAGAGAAATGCAAATCAAAACTACCCTAAGATTTCATCTCAACCCAATTAGAATGGTGATTATCAAGATTACAGGCAACAATAGGTGTTGGCAAGGATGTGGAGAAAAAGCTACACACACACATTGCTGGTGGGGCTGCAAATTAGTGTAGCCACTCTGGAAAGCAGTATGGAGATTCCTTAGAAAACTTGGAATGGAACCACCATTTGACCCAACTATACCACTCCTTGGCCTATACCTAAAGGACTTAAAATCAGCATACTACAGAGGTATAGCCACATCAATGTTCATAGCTGCTCAATTCACTATAGCCAGATTGTAGAACCAACCTAGATGTTCTTCAATTGATGAATGGATAAAGAAACTGTGGTATATATATTTATAATGGAATATCACTCAGTCTTAAATAATAATAAAATTATGGCATTTGCAGGCAAATGGATGAAATTGGAGAATATCATGCTAAGTGAGATAAGCCAATCTCAGAAAACCAAAGCACAAGTGATCTTGCTGATAAGCAAAAGATGACACATATAAAGTGGTAGGAGGGGGGCAAGAATGGAGGAAGGAGTTACTGTATAGAGGGATAAGAGGGGTGGGAGAGGTTGGGGGAAGAAAAAATAACAGAATGGATCAAAAACTATTACCCTATGTAAATGTATGATTACACAAATGGTATGCCACTACTTCATGTACAAACAGAGATACAAGATGTATCCCATTTGTTTACAAAAAAATGAATTAAAATAAAACTAAAGAAACATTTGAAAAGTTTGAAGAAAATTAAAAGTTGCTTTTTGAAAAAAAAATTGTTAAACCCTTAGCTACACATTGAAGTGAAAGAGAGAGAAAACACAAATTACTAAAATAAATGATGTAAGTGGAATATGGTGATGGGCAATAATGAAGTACAAAATAAAATAAAATTATTTTGAAAATGTATACTTCAATAAAATAGTAAATCTTTAAGACTTTCAAAAATTTCTAGAGATTAATAAACTACCCAAACTCAATCAAGAGGACATGCAGAATGTGAACAGTCTAATAAAAACAATAAATTTGAAGAATCAATCAAAAGTCTACCAACCAAGACAAGCCACATACCAGAGATGGATTTTCAGCTGAGTTCTATAATGTCTTCAAAGAAGAATTAACACCAATACACCTCAAATAATACCATTAAGTAGAAAAGAGAACTCTTCCTAACTCACTCTATGAATGTCATGTTTATACCCAAAAAAAAAAAAGACAAAGTCACATGAAGGATTGAAAACTTTAGAATCAATATCCCTGATGAAACAGACCCCAAATTTCTTTTAAAACTTCTGTCAAATCACATACAAATACACATTAACAAGATGGTGCAGCACAATCCAGTGGGGTTTCTCTCAGAGATGCAAGGTGAGTTCAACATATGGAAATCGAAAAACATAATTTATCACATCAGTAGACTTAAAGATGAGAATCATATGGTCATTTCAATAGATGGAGAAAATGCTTTTTTAAAAACTGCAGATTCGTTCATGTTTAAAACACTAGAAGAACAAGGCATAGTAGGAAAATAGCTCAACATCGTGAAAGTCTTCTATGCTAAGCCAAAGAATAACATCATTCTAAACAGAGAAAAAATGAAACCTTGCCCATAAATACTTCAAGAGATCATGAATGCCTTCTCTCACCACTTTTTTTTGACATAGTCCTTGATAACTAGTCCATTCACAATAACTGTTAAAAAATATTGGTAATCAACCTAATGAAAGAGGGGACAGAACTCTACAATGGAAACTACAGAATCCTAAACAAGAAAATGGAGGAAATTCTTACAAGATGAAAAGATCTCCCATGCTTTTGAGTAGGCAGAATTCATATTGTCAAAGTGATCATACTACCAAGACTGTTACAGATTTAGTGTGATTCCTACTAAAATATTAATGACATTTTTCACAGAACTAGAAAAAGCAATCATGAAATTTATTTGCAAAACAAGAGACACAGAATAGCCAAAGTGATACAATGCAGGAGGAATCACAATGCAGACCTAGAGAGTGATGGTAACAAAACTGGAATGACATTGACACCAAAATAAACATGTAGTACCATGGTACAGAAGACACAGAGATAAACCCAAATAAATAGATTTTCTCATACTAAAGACACCAAAAGCATGCATTGAAAAAAATATATCCTATTAAACAAACGGTGCTGGAAAAAATGGAAATGCATAACTAGCAAAATTAATTCAAAACTCTATCTCTAATGCTGTGGAAAAATTAACTCAAAGGTGAGTAAAGATGTAGGCACTATAACAGAGACCCTGCAAATAATAGAAGAAAAAATTGGACCAAACCTCCACCTAGTCAGCTTACAAACTGACCTCCTTACAAGTCTCCAAAAGCACAAGAAGTATAATCAAGAAACCATAAATAGGATGGACTCAAAATAAAATCTTCTCAGCAAAGGTAACAATCCATAACATGAAGAGAGTAACTACAGAATGGAAGAAAATCTTTACCATGTACACCTTAGATAAATTGATAATCTATGGGTTATGTAAACAACTCAAAAAACTTAACATGAAAAATAAAATAATCAATAAATGGGTAATGAACTGAAAAACACTTCACAGAAGAAAAACTACAAATGATCAACTAACATGAAAAATTGCTCATTATCTCTAGTAATTAGAGAAATGCAGCTCAAACCTACTTGAATATTTTATCTCACTCCTGTAACAATGAACATTTTTAGAAAATAAAACATAAGATATATGTTTTGGTGAGGTTGTATGGAAAAAGGTACACTCATACATTGCTGCTTGGTCTACAAATTGATTTAACCATTCTGGAAATTTTATTGAGATTTCTCAGAAAATTCAGAATGAAACCACCATTTGACCCAGTTATCCCACTCCTTGGTTTAAACACAAAGGATTTAAAACCAGCATACTACAGTGACTCAGCCACATCATTGTTTATAGCAGCTCAGTTCACAATAGGGAACCAACCTAGATGCCCTTCAACCTGTGCATGGATAAGGAAAATGTAGTATATGCAGACAATGGAATGTTATTTAGATTTAAAAAAAGGAAATTATGGCATTTTCTAGTAAATGCCTGGATCTAGAGAATACCACAGTAAGTGAAATGAGTCAAACTCAAAAAACTAAAGACCAATTTTTTTTTTTTTTCTGGCAGGCAAACACTAATCCGTAATGGGTGTTAGGTGGAATGAAGAGTCTTTGGATTGTGCAGCAGGTAGTGATGGGAAAGGAATCAGGGTAATGAGGGGAATGACAGTAAAATGATCTGGACATCATTACCATAAATACATGTGTGATTAAATGATTTTTGTGTCTGCAACACTTGCAGTCTGTGGAAGGAGAATTTGTACTCCATTAGTGTACAATTTGTCTGAATGCATTCTACTGTCACATATAACCAATTGGAAACAAGTAAAAATTTTTGACAAATAAAATTTTGTCACATTCTTTTCATTTGTAGGATTTCCCTTCAGTATAATTTTTCTGCAAGTGAGAAATGTATACTTTTTCAATAAATGCTTTGTCACATTCTTTGCATTTGTAGGGCTTCTCTCTGGTATGATTTTCCTGGTGCTGGTTTAGTCATACTTTTTTATTAAAAGTTTTACCACAATCTTAACATCCCTAAAGCTTCTCACTAGTATGAATTCCCTGGTGTCAAAAAAGGTTTATTTTAAATTAAAAGCTTTGCCACATTCTTTACATTGGTAGGGCTTCTCTCCAATATGAATTGTCTGGTGGTGAATAAGGTCTGATTTTTTGTTGAAGGCTTTGTTGCATTCTGTACATTTGTAAGGCTCCTCACCTGTGTGAATTCTTTGATGGCATATAAGGTGTAATTTTGCATAAAAAGTTTTGTCATTTTCTTTACATTGGCAGGGTGTCTCTCCAGTATGAATTCTCTGATGGAAAATAAGGTGCAATTTGTCATTAAAAGCTTTGGTGCATGTTGTACATTCTCTGGTGTTTAGTAAGATATGATCTTCAATAGAAAGCTTTGCCACATTCTTTATATTTGTAGGGTCTCTCTCCAATATGAGTTCTCTGGTGGTGAATAAGCTCTAATCTTTTATTAAAGGCTTTGTTGTGTGCTGTACATTTGTAAGGTTTCTCTCCTGTATGAATTCTTTGATGGCAAATAAAGTCATATTTTGCATTAAAAATTTTGCCACATTCTTTTCATTGGTAGGGCTTCACTCCAGTATGAATTCTCTGGTGTCGAGTGAGGATTGATCTTTGATAGAAAGCTTTACCACATTCTTTACATTGGTAGGGCTTCTCTCCAGTATGAATCCTCTGGTGTTGAGTAAGGCATGTTCCTCGATAGAATGCTTTTCCACATTCTTTACATTGGTAGGACTTCTCTCCAGTATGAATTCTCTGGTGTTGAGTAAGGTGTGATCTTTTATAGAAAGCTTTGCCACATTCTTTACATTGGTAGGGCATCTCTCCAGTATGAATACTCTGGTGTCAAGTGAGCATTGATCTTCGATAGAAAGCTTTGCCACATTCTTTACATTTGTAGGGTTTCTCTCCAATATGAGTTCTCTGGTGGTGAATAAGCTCTGATTTTTTATTAAAGACTTTGTTGCATGCTGTACATTTGTAAGGCTTTTCTTCTGTATGAATTCTTTGATGGCAAATGAAGTCAGATTTTTCAATAAAAGCTTTGCCACATTCTTTACATTTGTAGGGCTTCTCTCCAGTATGAATTATCTGGTGTTGAGTAAGGAATGTTCTTTGATAGAAAGCTTTGCCACATTCTTTACATTGGTAGAGTTTCTCTCCAGTATGAATTCTCTGGTGTCATTGATCTTTGATTGAAAGCTTTGCCACATTCTTTACATTGGTAGGGCTTCTCTCCAGTATGAATTCTCTAATGGCAAATAAGGTATGATTTGTTATTAAAAGCTTTGTTGCATGTTGTACATTTGTATGGCTTCTCTCCTGTATGAGTTCTCTGCTGGTGAATAGGGCATGGTTTTTGATAATATAATTTCTGATATTCACTCTCATTTAAATTTCTCCATAGTGGCCTGTGTTGTAAATAGTCAAAGTCAAAATTTCCACAGTTTCCATTAATCACTTTTTGAAATATATGTCTTGTGCCCTGGTCTCATGAAAATTCTTCAGTATTATGAGATGTCATTGCTGAAATAAATGAAAGTTTGAAAAAATTACTTAGTAGACTGGAATGAATATATTTAGTATATATAACAGGAAATTATAGCAGAGTTAGCAATGTCAGGACATCAGCAGTGTAGCGGACTAGTAAACCAAGGTCATCATTACTTCAGAAACATGTTACATAAAAAGGTATAGTCACATATATATTGTAAAAATTACACAAATTATTGTAGAGAGCACAATATCCAAGATGACTATATTTCTACAGAGAGCAACATAGTACAAGGGAAGGGATGTATCTTACTTTTATCAACCAAACTCTTTCCTGCTTTCTTATATAGCATCCATTGAGGGAAAAAAATCTACAAGCTGCCTTCACTCTCAGTAGAATAAGTAAAGTATGAAACATTCACCAACATTTCTAGCTTCTTTAAAGATTGTGTGAAAACTGGTTTTTCTTTTTTTGTCTCCCAAGACACAGAGATCTGGAACTAACTAATACAATGGATATTCAACAAGTTTTAAGTGGTAGGGAATCTTAAGAAGAAATATGGACAAAAGTTTAGAGAGAAAAAAATAAATGTCTAGAAGATTCAACATGAAAACAAATTTGAGAGACAATAAAACCCTTGCACAGACTATGTCAATATTACTTAGATGAAGTCAACACATGGAAATCAATAATAATAAATTACATTTTTAATATTGTGCTATTTGCTGATTTGTTTCATTGACAAATTCAACTTTGTGTATTTACTAATTGTATCATTGTATTTTAATGTATTTATACAAGGTGATATGACAAATGTAATATTAGTAGCACAAATGTCATTTTGTATAATTATCGGTTTGTCCTTACAAATATTGCATTTTTTTCTATTAGTATTTACCAAGAACATAACAGTCACCATGTGGTACAGCAAAACTCTTGATCATGTTTTGTCCATTGAAATAAAATTTGTAGACTTCATGTAACAGTATGCCTACACTCCACAAAACACAGTACCTGGTAACCACAATTATACTCTCTGAATTTCTAATTTTTACATGTGAATCAGATGCTCCTGCAACTGACTTTGTTTCTGTTGCATTTCATATAATGTAGAATGTTGCATATTAATCCCATATCATTTTAAATGACAATGTATTTTATTTTATAGAGAAATAGTAATGTTATGTAAATACCATGTTTTTAGTCATTCAATCATTGATGGACACATGGATTTATTCTGTAAGTTGAATACTGAGAATCATGCTTACACTGAATGCAATAG